>NC_085138.1:414743981-414873122 GCF_035046485.1 Aedes albopictus
GATGACCCATATTAGTTATGGCCATGACAAATATCGAAAATAAACATTTGGAACAGATCCAAATGAAACAAGCCTTTTTTGCTGTAGATAAGCTTGTTGGTATTTTGATAGGGAGACAAATATTCACTACAAAGTAATATGATATCACATCATCTAAGCTGCACATCGGTCAAATGAAGAGAAAGATGCAAACGTTGCAATGAAGCGAGACAATAGGGAGGACTGAGGAGACTTGATCCCTGGGGAGACTTGTTCCCCCCATATTTGCTTGGAATCAAAAACATTTTTCTTCTGAGGAATTCCACGGAGTCATGTCAGTCGATCCTGAGCGACCATTTCAAAAATATCTGAAACTTTGCACAGTTTTTCAATTTCATCTAAATCGTCATTTTTCGATATCAAACCTTCATATTCACTCACGACTAACTTTTCAGAAGGGTGTATGCTAAAACAGCTCAAAAATATTCTAAAAGCTGTACAGCAAAAACGGATTTTTCGATTGTTATGAATTTTTCAGCAAAGTTAGATAACTAAATGATGATTCCTTAGAAAATATACACTGTAAAAAAATTATTTTTTTACTTAAAAAAAATATGATTTTTGTCACAAAAACTCAAATATCTCAAAACCCTATCTTTTTACCAACGTTAATTTTTTAGGGGAAATGGCCCTTTATATCAGCTATCTACCATAAAATTTTGGTGATGGTAAACTGATAAACAAAAAAGTTATGACATTTCAAACATTTCACAATTTTTACATTTAGTAACAAAAAAAATTTTTTTTCTGTGTAAATTATTTTGAGAATTATTTTTTGATGCTGATTTTATTGTAAAGGCTACCGCCTGAATTAAACAAGTTGTTTTCATGATACTTTTGTTTGATTATTCATAATTTCTATAGTATCTATTTGAAACTTAGACGCGATCCAGTGTTTTGATCAAAAATATTGAGAGTGTCATACTTTTTATTGTACGTGACTGGTGAAAAAATCCCTTGATAGTGTTGAAAAGCTGTTGATTATAAGAAAAATGGAATTAAACTTATTTTTAAGACAAAAGCTGTATAATAAAAGTTTTATATACGCGTATACGTCTAGTTTATCTTCAAAAAAATACCTCTTAGAGAACAGACTTTATGATCGGAAGAATGCGAGTAACTTCAACAACAACAAATGCATGAGAGTTACCTACCACGTGAAAATCCATCGCCCAGTTCACACTACCCCCACCTGGTGGAAATGTTTCACGAAATACTGCGATGTGCAATATCGTCATCAGAAGGCGCTAGTGTGAAACGTCAAACGCAAAGAAAAATGATGGGCACTCTTCTGGTTATGAAAGCCACAACCAAGATTCAAAATGATCGTTAAAGGCGTGGTCAATGAAAATTTCGTCAGTGTTACGTTTGTTTGTCTGTATACATACCATGACAATGCTCACGAAAAAGCAAAAAAAAAATACTACCGCTATGGATATTAAATAGTAATTTTTTTCTTCAGCCAAGCAAACAACACCAAACTAGTCAGTTAAAACTAATAAGTGATTTTGTTTATTATAATCTAACGAACAACATGAACAGTCGCTTTCTCAAAGGTCTTCAACTCAACTCTCTCTTGTAGACCGTTTGATGAAAAAAAAAATGATCAAAGGAGTTACGAAATCTCACCGAAAGCACCATAGATAATCTGAAAGAGACTGGTTATGCCCAAATTGAATCCAAATTTACGCATTTGCACGTCCTGCCGTCTAGACTTTGACAAACGAGCCATCTGTATATCATCGGTAAAGCAGGGCGTAGGAAGTTCGAAAACGACAACAACTGAGAAATTGCCAGAAGTGCTAAGTGCAGAGAGTCATGTCACCGTACCATCAGCGACATCAGTTTAAACAATTAATCACGCCCCTTTTCAAAAATGCTTTGATATATACTTCAACATCTATACCCATTTCAATATTTTTAACGTTGCAAAACACGCTTTCAACATTCATTTTGAAGAAGAGGGAAAACACTTGTCCTCAAATGTAACAGCAAATAATGAATAAACGACTAATGCGCGGAGGGCGTGATAAAATCGGAACATTACTGTACATATAATATACATAATACATAATAAAAACAGCTTGTTTTACTCACGCAAGGCCATTAACAATAAAATCAGCATCAAGCTGCGATTTCCGGCCGAAATAAAGGCAAGAACAAATCTCATTTTCTTCTTTTGTCACAGCGCTCGTTGACTCGTTAAGGGGGAGGATGATAAATAATAAATGTATTCGATGGAAAAATATCCAAACAATTAGGCAACATAGATAAACTCATCGGATTTATTAAGAAAGTTTCTGTGGAACTCGAATTACACCTTAAATTTGTTGATTTTCTTGAACATTTTATTTGTGCCCCCCTCAAAATGTTGAATTCCGACCAAAATTTTCCGAGGGGGCGGTGACATAAGAGAAAATCGAAATTTGTATTAGCCTAATTTACACTAAAAAAAAATTATTACTAAATGTGAAAATTGTGAAATGTTTGAATTGTCATAACTTTTTTGTTTATTAGTTTATCATCACCAAATTTTTATGGTAGATTGCTAATACAATGGACCGTTTTCCCTAAAAAAATTGCGTTGGTAAAAAGATAGGGTTTTGAAATATTTGAGTTTTTGTGACAAAAATGATATTTTTTAATGTTAAAAAAGATTTTTTTTCACAGTGTATATTTTCTTAGGAATCACCATTTAGTTATCTAACTTTGCTGAACAATAAAATCAGCATCAAACTGCGATTTCTGACCGAAATAATTTACACAGAAAAAAATATTTACCAAATGTGAAAATTGTGAAATGTTTGAAATGTTATAACTTTTTTGTTTATTAGTTTACCATCACCAAATTTTTATGGTAGATTGCTAATACAATGGACCGTCTTCCCTAAAAAAATTGCGTTGGTAAAAAGATAGGGTTTTGAGATATTTGAGTTTTTGTGACAAAAATGATATTTTTAATGTTAAAAAAGATGTTTTTTTCACAGTGTATATTTTCATAGGAATCACCATTTAGTTATCTAACTTTGCTGAAAAATTCATAGCAATCGAACGAACCATTTTGGCTGTACAGATTTTTGAATATTATTGAACCATTTTCACATACACCCTTTCGAAAAGTTAGTCGTGATTCAAAATAAAAATTTGATATCGAAAAATGGCGATTTAGATGGAACTGAAAAACTGTGCAAAGTTTCAGTTCAATATAAAATCATGAATTAAAAAATTTCCTTAATTTTGATGCTGTTGCTTGGAATCGCTCTTCTAGCATATTTTTTCCAAAACTACTCCTGGACAAACGACTATGTTTTGGCTACAAGTGATTTCGATTGTACATTGCATTATTTTTTAACGGCTGATGGTTTGTTTTCAGCCCTTCAGAAATCTTTCAGGCGATTCCGAAAAATCTCAATAACTTTGTGAAAATTGAACCAAATCGTGTCAAAATTTCACAGCACATAGTTTAAATAAAATACTTTCAAACTTATTTATCCCAATAAGGCTGTTGTTAACATATTTTAATGAATTCAGCTCAGTATACACAACAGTGACATGGGGAGACTTGATCCCTCGAGGATTACACACACATTATACATGTGAAAACTAAAATTCTATTTGGAAGCCTCTATATACTTGGAATTCTAGTCTATTCAACGATAAAATGTGTCAGATAATTATAACTTTAGTACAAACCAAGAAAAGGGAGATCAAGTCTCCCCATTTTGAAAATACGGCATATCCTTAAAAATTTAAGGAAATCTTACAATTTCAAACACTCCATATTCAACGAAAATACAAGAAAACTCGAAAAGAAAATGAATATGAAGACTATGGAACTATTTTCCCTTTAAATAAACCATGTGCTCAAAGGGGGATCAAGTGTCACCCATTTTTGAAAAATACATCATAAGACATGCCTCCATAAAAACACAGTTTTGAAAACTTTACTAGTTATTTATGTGACAAGTTGCAAAAAGTTGATTTTTTCAGCACGAGTCGTACATTTATCCAATGAGGCTTGCCGAGTTGGATAAATACGAAGAGTGCTGAAAAATCAAATTTTGCAACGAGTTCCATACAACATTTTATGCAATGATGTTTTTTCATAATGCAACCCATTTGAGTTATATAATGTTCATAATGCAACTGAAATGTGTAATTATGAACATTATGCAACTTTTTTTATTATGCAACTCATTTTAGTTGCATAATGAACCGACACGGAAAAGTAGGTCATTATGATACTGAAATGAGTAGTATAAAATTAAAATTATGATACTGAATTGCATAATAGTTATTTATGTGACGAGTTGCAAAAAGTTGATTTTTTCAGCACGAGTCGTACATTTATCCAACGAGGCTTGCCGAGTTGGATAAATACGAAGAGTGCTGAAAATATCGAGTTTTGCAACGAGTTCCAAACAAAATTTTATGCAATGATTTTTTCATAATGCGAATTTCTCAAGAACCGAATGTGCTAGGAAGAAGTGCAAATGTTTTTCGGATTGATCATCTTAAGGACCAGTGTCTCAAATCTAATACATATATGTAGAAAAAAAAACAGTGGTTTCCAATCTATGGTCACGCCTTTGGACCAACTTCCTTGAATGTAGCCCAGCGGTTCCCAATATGACGTCACGGGCCACGGGAATTTTTGAAGCCGGGCAGTGCCAGAAAGTATATCAAATGTTTTTCAGTTTGTTTATCTATTTTTTCGATTTACGTCTCACGGAGCACTGAATACTATATATTTGGGTTGCAAAACTCAGTGGTTTCCAATCATTTGTCAAGAACCGAAACTGTGAAAACGAAATGATATTTTTCTCGGGACTTTCAGGAGATGCCAGGTAGCTTCAGGGATTCGGTGTCATTTCAAGGGTTCTCAGGGTATTCCCAGGTAACAATTTGGTACTGTATAAACGTTTCTCCAACTATTTCAAATAAACCTTCATTTGAACAAAAGTTGAGCACATGAGGTAAAATCCTTTATTCAGATCCTTAACATCTAATTTTGGTGATTTTATTCAACCGTTAGCTGATTTGAGGCTCATTAAAAGGCTGTTCAAGGGCTTAATATGCTCTCAGTCAGTAATCAATTAAAATTAATAATTGTGTAAATATAAAAATGAACACACTTTCGTGAGCCTATTTTTCCCGTTAGGGTCTGGGACCATTTGGGCAGGCGCACCAATTTTGAGTACTTGCTGCTATAACTCAGTCTATTTTGAACCGATTGACTTGATTTTTGAGACCCGATCAGATACGCACAGTGTCTAACCATGTGCAAAAATTCAATTGGTTTGAAATTGGCTGAGTTGTAGCAGCAAGTGCCCAAAATAGGTGCTCCTGCCCAAATGGTCCTAGACCCTTTCTGCTTCTATTTCCAGAAGAGATGTTTCGAAATATTTAAATTAATCTGTGAGAAAACTGGGAATTGAACTTGGGTCTCCTGATTTATAGTCACAAACCTTAGCACCTACACTAAACACAATTGTATACGTATCCTCCAAAACAAAAGCATTAGTTGTTGTGTCTGAATAATCAAGAACATCCCAAGTAACATTCTCAGCGCTCATTGGATTTATTTTGGTTTTATTAGAGTTTTATAACGGTCATAGATAATACCATCGGTTGAACTTTTATTTAACACTAGAAGTGCTCTAAGAAGCACCAATAAAATTATAACAAAACTCATCAATGGAGCAACCTATTTGATTTATGAACGGTTTTATGGTTGTCGTAAAGAGTGCCTCAAAATAAACATTGAAAGAGTAATCGTTGCAAGCTTGGCATGTCAACAGATGCACTATGTCATATTTGGTGGCCAACAATAACGCTGACTATAATCTTGACCCAATAGTAAGGAATCAAAGCTTGATTTTCTCAGAGATGGCGCCACCACATTAAAAGTAAAATCATTTTTCTTGTATGGATAAATCGCTGGCTTGCACTTGTTCCGCATCGCAGCGATTTGTGCCTTGGGGCAAAAAGTTGCAAATTAGAAACAAAATCATTATCCTTACGCGTTTCTTCTGGATTCATTGCAGTAACAGAGAATTGATTACATCACCATACAAATTTCAAGTTGTTTACTTCTTTTTTTCTGACTGGCATTTTGCACCCGTGTTGCGCATGATGTTTCGAGTGGATAGGTGCCAGGCGGCGCCGCTGTATATGTGAAAAACACATGGAACACGAGCGCCGTCTATGATTCCGTAGCGCAAGCTTCTCTGCTTGTTTACACTGTTATCACGTTTACCGCATTTATCAGAAAAGCGCCACTATCGGCACTTTAGCAAAACCGCAGCTGCTTGCTTCCTGTTAATTTATTGGTTACTTAAATATTATTCACTTTATTACACAGCGAACTCAAAATTCTATCTCGAAAAAATGTGCTTTCAATAAAATATAATCAAAAGTGATTTGTTTAGACATTTCTTTAAACATTTTTGTCCATCCATAATCGACCATTGTGAAGTACTCTTCTTGATCGAACTGAGCGCCACCTCATAGTGAGTAGCGGTAACTATAGAGCGATTCCAAGCAACAGCATCAAAATTAAGGAAATTTTTTAATTCATGATTTTCTATTGAACTGAAACTTTGCACAGTTTTTCAGTTCCATCTAAATCGCCATTTTTCGATATCAAATTTTTATTTTGAATCACGACTAACTTTTCGAAAGGGTGTATGTGAAAATGGTTCAATAATGTTCAAAAATCTGTACAGCCAAAATGGTTCGTTCGATTGCTATGAATTTTTCAGCAAAGTTAGATAACTAAATGGTGATTCCTAAGAAAATATACACTGTGAAAAAAAATCTTTTTTAACATTAAAAAATATCATTTTTGTCACAAAAACTCAAATATTTCAAAACCCTATCTTTTTACCAACGCAATTTTTTTAGGGAAAACGGTCCATTGTATTAGCAATCTACCATAAAAATTTGGTGATGATAAACTAATAAACAAAAAAGTTATGACAATTCAAACATTTCACAATTTTCACATTTAGTAATAATTTTTTTTTAGTGTAAATTAGGCTAATACAAATTTCGATTTTCTCTTATGTCACCGCCCCCTCGGAAAATTTTGGTCGGAATTCAACATTTTGAGGGGGGCACAAATAAAATGTTCAAGAAAATCAACAAATTTAAGGTGTAATTCGAGTTCCACAGAAACTTTCTTAATAAATCCGATGAGTTTATCTATGTTGCCTAATTGTTTGGATATTTTTCCATCGAATACATTTATTATTTATCATCCTCCCCCTTAACGAGTCAACGAGCGCTGTGACAAAAGAAGAAAATGAGATTTGTTCTTGCCTTTATTTCGGCCGGAAATCGCAGCTTGATGCTGATTTTATTGTTAATGGCCTTGCGTGAGTAAAACAAGCTGTTTTTATTATGTATTATGTATATTATATGTACAGTAATGTTCCGATTTTATCACGCCCTCCGCGCATTAGTCGTTTATTCATTATTTGCTGTTACATTTGAGGACAAGTGTTTTCCCTCTTCTTCAAAATGAATGTTGAAAGCGTGTTTTGCAACGTTAAAAATATTGAAATGGGTATAGATGTTGAAGTATATATCAAAGCATTTTTGAAAAGGGGCGTGATTAATTGTTTAAACTGATGTCGCTGATGGTACGGTGACATGACTCTCTGCACTTAGCACTTCTGGCAATTTCTCAGTTGTTGTCGTTTTCGAACTTCCTACGCCCTGCTTTACCGATGATATACAGATGGCTCGTTTGTCAAAGTCTAGACGGCAGGACGTGCAAATGCGTAAATTTGGATTCAATTTGGGCATAACCAGTCTCTTTCAGATTATCTATGGTGCTTTCGGTGAGATTTCGTAACTCCTTTGATCATTTTTTTTTCATCAAACGGTCTACAAGAGAGAGTTGAGTTGAAGACCTTTGAGAAAGCGACTGTTCATGTGGTTCGTTAGATTATAATAAACAAAATCACTTATTAGTTTTAACTGACTAGTTTGGTGTTGTTTGCTTGGCTGAAGAAAAAATTTACTATTTTATATCCATAGCGGTAGTATTTTTTTTTTGCTTTTTCGTGAGCATTGTCATGGTATGTATACAGACAAACAAACGTAACACTGACGAAATTTTCATTGACCACGCCTTTAACGATCATTTTGAATCTTGGTTGTGGCTTTCATAACCAGAAGAGTGCCCATCATTTTTCTTTGCGTTTGACGTTTCACACTAGCGCCTTCTGATGACGATATTGCACATCGCAGTATTTCGTGAAACATTTCCACCAGGTGGGGGTAGTGTGAACTGGGCGATGGATTTTCACGTGGTAGGTAACTCTCATGCATTTGTTGTTGTTGAAGTTACTCGCATTCTTCCGATCATAAAGTCTGTTCTCTAAGAGGTATTTTTTTGAAGATAAACTAGACGTATACGCGTATATAAAACTTTTATTATACAGCTTTTGTCTTAAAAATAAGTTTAATTCCATTTTTCTTATAATCAACAGCTTTTCAACACTATCAAGGGATTTTTTCACCAGTCACGTACAATAAAAAGTATGACACTCTCAATATTTTTGATCAAAACACTGGATCGCGTCTAAGTTTCAAATAGATACTATAGAAATTATGAATAATCAAACAAAAGTATCATGAAAACAACTTGTTTAATTCAGGCGGTAGCCTTTACAATAAAATCAGCATCAAAAAATAATTCTCAAAATAATTTACACAGAATAAAAATTTTTTTTGTTACTAAATGTAAAAATTGTGAAATGTTTGAAATGTCATAACTTTTTTGTTTATCAGTTTACCATCACCAAAATTTTATGGTAGATAGCTGATATAAAGGGCCATTTCCCCTAAAAAATTAACGTTGGTAAAAAGATAGGGTTTTGAGATATTTGAGTTTTTGTGACAAAAATCATATTTTTTTTTAAGTAAAAAAATAATTTTTTTACAGTGTATATTTTCTAAGGAATCACCATTTAGTTATCTAACTTTGCTGAAAAATTCATAACAATCGAAAAATCCGTTTTTGCTGTACAGCTTTTAGAATATTTTTGAGCTGTTTTAGCATACACCCTTCTGAAAAGTTAGTCGTGAGTGAATATGAAGGTTTGATATCGAAAAATGACGATTTAGATGAAATTGAAAAACTGTGCAAAGTTTCAGATATTCTGGAATGGTCGCTTAGGATCGACTGACATGACTCCGTGGAATTCCTCTATAGGTGAATTTATTGGTAACTTAATATGGTAATATCACGATCAATTACACATAATGTGGTTATAACGAAGATACGTTTGATTTATTGTCGAACGCACTTTTTTCTTGGGATATGGCAGCTGCCATATTGAAGTTGAAGACTTTTCCTCATCGCGGAATCAATAAACACATCAAAATACTACATACCTTGATAAGGCTGACACAAATTTCGATTTTCTTTATTGTCCCCCCCCCCCTCGGAAAATTTTGGCTAGAATCCGACATTTTGAGGGGGGACACAAATAAATTATACAAAAATTTAAAAATTTTGAACTAAAACTAGAGTTTTCGAGAAAATTTCTTAACAAATCCGATGAGTTTTACAATTTTGCCTAATTGTTAGGGTAATTTTTCAACAAATACATTTATTATTTATTATCCACCCCCTTGACGAGTCAACGAGCAAAGTGACAAAAGAAGAAAATGAGATTTGTTCCAGCCTAATTTGCCGCTTATTATGGAAAGCATAGTTATAAGCACTACCAGGAGAGTCATTTTTGGCGAAATTCAAGTAAAAAACAGTCACTAAATATACACTTTTAATCCATGTATCGGCTGGAAATTGCACTTTTTGAGAGGCGCGTTTGTTTTCAGCACCTATTATCAAGATATTCACTGTGAAACTGCTCTTGCACATAAATTTAATCACAACATAGATCGCCAGAGTCTCACTCTTCTAATAATATTCACTTCTGCTTACCGATTCAAGTTAATTCTATTATGGCTGCGATCCCGACAGAAGTTTGTTTACCTTTTTTCCACGGATATAAAATTGGCTGTCAAAGTTTTCGAGCAGAAATGAGCAACAGGCAAGTTTTATTGCGAACTTATTGATGCTCTTAATGGTTATTTGAAAACTTCGATAAGTGTGGTCCACTTGGTTGGCATACGTTCTTATAGCGGTTATCAGAAGGTTTTGATGGAATTGTTGGCTTTATTAGCAGTTTTATAAAATTGGTCGGGAAAATCGCTTATAGAGCATTATAAATCTTAAAATGTTACTTGGGATACGTTGACCTGAGTATTGAAGCTTAAGAAGCGATGTGGACTTCACGAAAACATGCTTGGGTAAGCTGTAAAAAATGATTATATTGAAGGTTGAACAACAGATGATTAACTCCGAATGTTAGTGTATGTTTTAAAGCTGATCATTCAGATGAATAATATTCTATTCAACTTGTTATACAACCATCTATGTATTGTTGATTCAAGAGGTTGAACAGGCCATACTTCAGATCAATATTCAGCAGTCTTTGTTCAGCTACTGTTTAGCATTCATAGTTACTTGGGTTCCAACCCAAGTAACAATTTTAATTTTATGAAAGTTTTTTAGCGATTCAAAAATCCTAAACATAAAACCATTGATGCCGACTTGAAAATGCTCTCGAGTTCTTGTATTGCTCAATAAGCCCACGTTCTGGCTAGTTGGCCCAGTATTATTAGGGTCTACAGGACTTCGTATGCAAACCGGCTTAGGATTTCGGGTTGTATCATAGTTATATCAATCTTCTAAATAAAACCATCTTCTGACTTGTCGAATAATTGTTTTGATTATTTTTCACTCTCAATGTTCGATCGTCAGAATAAATTATGCTTGGTTGTTTATCCAGCCATCAATTGGAAAGATGCAAATATGGAATTCAGATTTGTTTTCCTATTTAATACGTGTCAGGAGACATGCCACGGAAAATTTGTGGTGAATGTGACTGTGATAATGACAAAAACTAAGTGCGCCACACAAACTATGCATAATTTGGAAGTTAAATGCATTTAATTTACTCGGTGGAATTGGGAGCAAAAAAGGTTTTTTCAGCACAGCGGAGTTTAAAAGACATTATGTAATTTTTCTGACAAAATAAAATGACGGAAACGTGTTGTATGGTTTAATTTGATCTTAAGCTGTACGTGAAATCATTAAATTGAGTAATAATTTTTCTGTATTTACATTAATTATCCCGGCTAGGCGACATATTTTTCTGATAAAACTCTGTGTTCCTGATGATTCCTCCAACAGGGCTAACCCTCCTGAGATAGTCATAACTGAGCTCATGATAGAACTAGCGGTTTTATCACCGCATTTTTCTGGTTTATGTTACGGCTACGAAATCTTTTGTTGGTTTTATGCATTGCCTCACAGTTTTGTGTATTTGTTTACAAAAAAAAAATCTCTCCGACAACAACCGCAAATGCAAGTTTTGTTGAAATGGTATATAATAAGTGATAAAACCAATTCATGTCTACTTGCAAGTCTTTAATTGAAGATGTTTATAGCAGAAGTTATATGATAGTTTTATGGAACGCCAAAGGTTCAAAGTAAAAAACTACCACATAAAACTTATTTAGAACAACTAGCTTTTTGACATGCTCGTATAAAACCAGGATAAAACATGAATAAACCTTCAAGGCATGCTGATTGTTACTTGAGAAGCGAAGTTCCAGGGGGTCTATGAAGTGTTTCAGGGAGTCTTAGAGTCATTTCAGGAAGTTTCAGAGGGTCTAATGAACGAATCAGGTGTTTGAGGGAGATCTCAAGAAGTCTCATGAGCGCTTAAGGGGAACGAGGGGCTTCTGAATGGCTAATATTTGGTCTAAGTGGTTGAACAGACCCATACAAGATTACTATACGCCAAATAGTCCGTTATCTCTGCTTGGAAATCACTAAGCTTTGGAACGCCCCTTTATTGCAAGAAGTGATCCATGAAGACTCTTAGCACTTTCGGCTTTTGAGAAATCAGCTGGCCCGTGAGCCCAGATTGTGAACCACTGATTTCATAATCTAAAAAAAATATCAGTTTCTCATCGCACTTGAGAAATTTGCATGGCCCGTGAAACCCGATTGGAAATCGCTGAGGTTTACTACACTAGTATATTGTAATAAATGCTACTTGATAAGCAGAATCTAAAAAACATTCACACCTTCTCCTCAGACTTTCAGTTCTAGCGAAATCAACATGACCCGTGACCCCAGTTTGAGACCTACTGAGATTTGCAACGCCACTCTATTGTAACAATTGGTTCTTGAATCGCAGAATCTGAAAACTATTGTTGCTTTTTCATGGCACTCTAGATTCTTAAAAATTCAGCATGGCTTGTGACCTCAGTTTAAAACCAATGAGCTTCACAACACAACTTTATTACAATTAGTGTTCCTTGACATATAGAATCCAAAAAGCATTCAGACCTTCTCCTCGGACTTTCAGTTCTTGCAAAATAGGCATGGCCCGTGACTCCAGCTTGGGAACCACTGAGCTTTGTAATACCAATTGATTGTATTAAGTGCTCCTTGAGACGCAGAATTTTAAAAACATTCACACTTTCTCCTCGGACTTTTGGTTCATTCAAAAGCAGCAAGACTCGTGACCTCAGCTTGGGAACCACTGAATTTTGCAACGCCACTAAACTGTGATAAATGCTTCTGGAGACGCAGAATCCGAAAACCTTTTCGTCTTTTCAATCGCACTTGCGGTACTTGAGAAATCAGCATGGCCCGTGGCATATGCTTGGGAACTAATGGCCTGTGCAACACCACTTTGGAATACATGTATTGTACATGCTCCTTCTACTCACACTACTGAGCGCTGCCTACAAGATACTCTCTCAAATTTTATTCCCCGTCTATCACCGATTGCAAGAGAGTTCGTGGGGCAATATCAGGCAGGATTTATGGGTGAACGCTCTACAACGGACCGAATGTTCGCCATCCGCCAGGTGTTGCAGAAATGCCGCGAATATAACGTGCCCACACATCACTTGATCATCGCTTTCAAATCGGCGTAAGATACAATCGATCAAGAACAGCTATGGCAGATTATGCACGAATACGGGTTTCCGGATAAACTAATACGATTGGTCAAGGCAACGATGGATCGAGTGATATGCGTAGTTCGAGTATCAAGGACACTCTCGAGTTCCTTCGAATCTCGCAGAGGGTTACGGCAATGTGATGGTCTTTCGTGCTTGCTGTTCAACATTGCTTCAGAGGGTGTAATAAGGAGAGCGGGGATTAACACGAGTGGTACGATTTTCACGAAGTCCGTTCAGCTGCTTGGTTTCGCTGATGATATTGATATTATTGCTCGTAAATTTGAGACGATGGCGGAAACGTACTTCCGACTAGAGAGTGAAGCCAGGCGAATCGGATGAGTCATTAATGTGTCGAAGACAAAGTACACGATGGCAAAGGGCTCCAGGGAGGAATCATCACGCCACGTAGGAACGATATGCTCTATTTGGGACATTTCTGCCTCGATGAGCATGCTCATCAAATGTCCCAAATGGAGAATAACGTGCCTCTGAAGCCGGCCTTCTGATTCAAGGATTTCTTTGAAAAATCATCCACAGACTCCTTCAGATATTCTTCCTGGGATTCCCAGGGAAATTTTACTGGAGTTTTTTTCAGGAACTCCTCCAGCGGTTTCCTCAGTGGTTCTTCCAGGGATTCTATATTTCTAATTTTATAGCAATTGATTGGAGAATGCTTCAAAGTAGGTTTTCCAGAGTTCCTTTTTAATCTACACCGGGAATTACAGTAGAATTCTCCTAGACATTAGGAAAATCCTTAGAAACTTTCTTCGGAACTTCCATAAGAATTTTCAGCAGGGATTCTTTCATAAATCCTTACAAAAAGAACCTTCCACTAGTTTCTTCAGAAAATCTTCCGGATTTTTTCAGAAATTCGTACAGGTATTTATTGAAAAAGTCTAACAGAGGTTTGTTCAGGGATGTCTTCAAATATTTTTTTTCAAATTCCCCCAGGAATTTGTCCACGATATTTTTCATGTATTTCCCCAGAAATTTCTCCAGTATTTCCTTTAGAGATAACTCCCAGAATTTCTCCACGGATTCTTTAAGAAATTTAGATTTTCTGGTTCCCTTGCATCTCCTAGTTCCTACCTAGTTCTTAACTAGGATAGGATGTGACACCTGCAGCTTCTCTGTCTAATTTCACAGCTTGCTGTCTTGTTTTTCCGCGTTGCTAAGATTATTGGTCCCCAAATTGATCTCTTTTGGGCTGACTAGTTGTCGTATCCTATCCTAGGTTCTTAAGAAGTAAATAAAGAGTTTTTTTTTTCAATGAATCTTACGACATGCTTATTTAGGCGATTCTCCAGGAATTCCTTCAGAAATTCGTACGCCAATAGTTCCAAGAATGCTGTCAGAAAATCATCCAGGAATTTCATAAAAAAGTTTTTACACGAGTTTTCCCAAAAAACCTAAATATTTTTTTTCTAGTAGTTCTAGCAAGATATTCGTCTGTAATAATCATTCAAGAGTTCTTCTCGAGATTTCTTCAGGGGTGCTACTGAAGATTTCTTCCGAAATGCCTTCCGGGATTCTTACAGCTTGAATTCCTTCCGAAATTTCTACAAAAATTGCCAGAGACTGCTTCAAATTTTTTGGACTTTTTCCGGAATTGCAGGGGAATTGTAAGAGATTCCTTTAAAAGCTTTTTCATGAAGTTTCTCAGAAACTCAGAAGTTCCTCCAAGGATTCCTTCAAGAGTGCATCGAAAAATGTCGTCAGAGATTCCTGCAGAAATTACTTTTTTTTGGAAATTGCACTTGATGTTTTCTAATCGCTTGGAAATCACTTCAGATTATTAAAAAAAAAAATATCTTCTAAGATCCTTCAGAGATCCCTGCAAGAATTGTTGCTCATATTCCACCAGGGATTTTTCAGAACATTCAGATTTTTTTAAGAAAATCAAATTTTACAAAATATACTGGGAGAACTCATTAAAGAATGCAGAAATTGTCTGAATGAATCTCTTGAAAGACTACTTGTAACACCTTTCGAGATTCCTACAACAAATTCGTGAAAGTTTTCTGAGGAAATTCGTTTAAAATATTCCTGAAGGAATTTCTGAACTCGTCTCTGGATAAATTCCTGGATAAATGCCTGGGAGAGTACCTGAAGAGATTCCTCAAGATAACTTCTTCTGGAGGTGCTCTCGAAGTAAGAAAAAATGGCTTGAATTGCGGTGGGATTCCTGGAGCAATCCTAAGAGGAATTTCTTAAGGAATCTTCTCAAAAATGTCTGCAAAAAACCCTGCAGAATATTCAGGAAATACCCCGAGTCTCGACAGGATTTTTATAAAAATTTCTGATATAATTTCTCATAAAATTCTGATATAATTTCTTAATTAACAAAAATCCCTGTATAACTACTTGGAGAAATTTTTGGAAAAAATCCTGTAGATAGAGAAACCTGGAGGATTTTTTAGAGATCCACTGAAGAAACGTCTGATTTTTCTCTTAAAGGAGTGCTGAAGAACTGGAGAACCCTCTGCAGGTATTCATAGAAGAATTTCTTGAAAAATCAATTCAAAAATTTCTACTGAAGTTGCTGAGGGAATTCTGAAACATTGCAGGAAAAATAGAGAAACGTCTGAAATTTCTCAAAAGATTATTTTAGAAACTTGTCCACGTAATTGTCCCTAAATTCCACAAGGTATTCTGTCCGAAATTGCTTCGGGAAATCTTTCTGCGATTCTTTCAGGAATTCTTTCCAGAATTGCTTCAGAGATTTGTACATATATTCAGAAAATTCATCCAGGTATTTCTTCAGATGTTCCTCAAAAATGTCTCCATATGTTCTGATCTGACAGAAATTCGTCTAGAGATTTCTGCATGGTCTCCTTCATTGATTCCTTCCGAAGTTTAATTTTTTTTGGGAACCCTTTGGAATATTCCAGTTTGTACAGGTATTCCTTCAGGTTTTCTCTTAGGCATTTCATCAGAAATACCTACAAGAATTATTTGTTGATACTTATCAGAAAATTCGTCTAAAAAAATCAATATATTCTTGTAGGAGTTCCTCCGGGGGTTCCTCCAGATGTCTCGTTAGGTATTCCTCGAGGGATTGCTTCAGACCTGCATTCCCGAATTGTTTCAGTTTTTTTTTCCAATGATTCTTTAGAAATCACTTCAGGACTATTCCTTTGCTTTTCTCCAGGACTTTTTCCATAGGAAACTTATTGACAATTCTCCAGTTCTTTAAGGTATTTGTTCAGCGATTCTCTGAAGAATTCTAATCCATCAGAAATGTCTACTGTTTAAGATATGAACCAGCATCGGGCTGAAAATCTCTCAAAAATGTCTACAATGATTTTTTCATGAAATTTTTCCTTTTTTCTGAAAATTCTGCAAGGTTTCCTTCAGAAGTTGCTGCAGGCACTAAATTGCTTCAGGCGTTTGTGTTCTTCAAGAAGTTGCAGCAAAAGTCTCCAGTTCTTCTAGGATTCTTTTCAGGAAATAGTCCAGGGATAGACACATAAAATTTATTCAGGGATTTCTTCAAGAATTCTCCCAGTACCTTTGTCTGCAGGAATCCGGAAATTTCTTTACAAATTCATCCTCCCAGAAATCCCCCAAAATTTTCTCATAGAATAGTTCTATGAATACCTCCAGAGGTATCTCAAGTAGTTTCTGCAGGAATTTTTCCATAGTTTACTTCAGAAATTGAAGCATTTTTGTTCAGGAATTACTCCTGAACATTTTAAAGATGTTTTTGAGAAATCTCCAGTGGTATCTTCGAGAGTTCCTCCAGGGATTCTAACATATTTTTTATGGGTTTCTTGAGATTTTTATGCATTTGTTTTTCAAAACAATCTCCATTGTTTTTTTTTTTTTGTAAACATTTTGATAGATCTCACGGAAAAATCTCCGGAGGAAAATTTGAAGCGACCCCAGCAGGTATGTCAGGCGTAACAGAAGGACCATTTAAAGAAAAGTCCTTGGAATTGTGTCTGCAAAAAGAATCCATAATGTTTTGCAGGAATCTCCAACGAGATGATTCAAAAAATTATGGACTATTCCGAAAAAATCTCTTGGGATTTTTAAAAGAAATAAAAAACAAGTTCATGAAAAAATGCGTAAAGAAATTTCAAAAGAAAAAAAAACCTAGAATACTGAAGCAGTTCGGACATTGCCCTGAAGATGGGCTAGATCTCGTCCGAAACCGGTCGACAAAAGGTAATTTTTTAAATCTTTTCTTGACGATTGTAAGAACGATAAGTGTTGTCTTGTGTCACGTCGCGTATTGTGTGTGTCGTGTAGTCTTGCGTTAGTGCAACTGAAAAGTAAATTGTGAATACTGAAGCAGTATCTGGTGATATTTCTAAAGGAATCCATGAATAAATTTCAAAAGAAGTCTGTGGATTAATTTATCAGAGTTGAAAGAATTTCTTGATGAATCCCCAGTCGAGTTTCTGAAGAAATCTTTGCAGGTGTCCTTGGAAGAAAACCTAGAGGAATATCTGAATAAATTCTTTGAAAATTACCGGAAGAATTTCAAGTAAAATTTCTGAAAAAAAAACCTGGACTAATATCTGCAAAAACTCATCCCTTTGCGGTTCCTTAACCAAAAATTTCCTTAGTCTCAGAATAAAAAAAATGTATTTTTTGTTAGAGAAAATGTAAGTTTTCTGTTAGCTGACCCATCTTGTTCCCGTAAAAAATAGGTGGGACATTTTAAAAATTGTCAATCAAACAACAAGTTTTAAAAATTGTTACCTTATAATGATCTTATATCATAGCTGACTAGCGTATTTAATAGTCGTTGTAGAAAACAGAGGAATCGGATTTGAATTTAGAAAGGTCTGGGGATCCATTTCTCACCTTGACCCATTTACCATATTCATTATTTATGAATATTCGTATTATTTAAAAGGATTTCTAAATAAACCCTTTTATACAATTACTGGAAGATTTTCAAAAAGTATTCCTGGAGGAATTCGTGCCTTATTTCTCAAGGATTTCCTGTACGAATATCTAGAGAAACATCTATTCAAAATTATGTGAATATCACCACGAAAGTCTATTGAAAATTTCTAATAGAGTTCCTGTAAAAATCCTTCGAAATATTTGCAGAGAAATTTTTGAATCAATTACTGTAGCACTCCTTGCAGAAATTACAGGAGAATGGATACATTTCTACGTGAATTCCTATTGGAGTTCAGTTCCTGAAAAAATTTTCAAGAAAATCTCTTCAGGAGTACGTGAAGAAACCTGTACGAATTTCTGAAAAAAGTTCAGAAGAGATCTCCGGAGGAAGTCCTGAAAGAATTCCTTAAACTATTCTAAAGGAATCTTTGGAGAAATTTTAGAAGGAACCCTTGGGGAAGTTCCAGAATCGATGAACAAAGGAATTCTTAAAGAACTTTTTAAATCCCTTAGGGAGTATCTGAAAGAAGTCCGAATAAATTTCCAAAAATAAAAATCGATGGAAGAATTTCTGAGCAAACCTATAGAGTATAGAATGGATCCCAGTTGATGACTTCGTACAGTTATTTTTGAGGTTATCAATGGTTCCTCGGGCCTCTGATAATGAGATTTTGTAATCTAGAACCAATCGCTTACAGAAGTTCGAAAAAAGGCAAATTTCTGAAATTATTTTTCGCCCAGAATTCAATATGAGCAGCAAAAACAGCTCTTTCAACTGACGCTCAAGTCTCGTTGGTATCCCGTCAGCAGCATGTGTTCTCCAAAAATGGGCCATCCATTTTAGCAACAACCCGACTTGACCAGTGCTTGACCACATACACCATATGTACTATCTTTGAGAATCGCGTTACCGTAGAAACGATGATAACTGGTTATTATTTTGCAATCAATGCCCCCTCTGCGGCCTACTGCGTGACCCGATAAAGAAAAAAAGTTCTCTCGGTACCTGCCTATATCTTTAACTGCACGCTCTCACTCGGACACTGTCCTCTGTCCATAGAGTAGAATTTTGTTCAGGTTGAGGTTGCTTGCATGCAACGCAACTTGCACATTCACTAATTATCATAATTGCTGATTTTTTCGGTGAAAAAAAGTTGTTCTTCTTTATATGTAGGGTACAAAAATGCAACGAAAGAAGACAGTAAAATCGTCTAGAATGAGATGATCGTAAAAGCTCATTAGCATTTGACCCGATGATGCTATGATGTGACGACACTGGCTTTTATGAACGCTTCGGGGTGATGAAACCGATCTATTGCATAACCATTCAAGGCTCTGAAAGAAGAGTGTGTATGAAGAACTATTTCCATTGCAAGCAATCTGAATTGGTACCTTTGAGTTCATAGCGCCTACTCTTTTCGTCTCTTATGATTACGATGTCGCTTCCCTGTTTTGTTTTGGATTCAAGTAGAATCAATGAATTGCTATGCAGAGCACCGTTGAGTATGATAATTATTGTTTTCTAAGAAACTTGATACAATATGCCGTCGGAATTAATTGTAGTGAAATTTGAATTTCCCATGGATGGAGCAAGAACCCTAACCCGTCCGCCGCCCATCCGTAAACCGAGAATCGTCGAATGCCGTCTGCGGTTGGAAACGTGCATTGTAAACATGATGCATGTCAGAGTCAAACAACACACGCACGCTCGATCCATTGGTGTGGTGTATTTTTATCGATTTTATTTATGCATAAATCCCGAAGACATAATAAACATTCGAACGTTTATACCAAGAGCAACAATGAGCATTCATTCATGTTCTTCGATGGGTCCACATTACGACGATGGGGTGACACGAGACGAACTTACCAATGAGGGATTTTTTTTTGTTAGAACATGTGTTTTTGGATCCAGTAATACAGGCTAAAAGTCCATTCAAGTACATACATACATTTATTTGCTCAACATCACATTTGAGACAAGACATAATCAACAATACTATGCCACAATACTCGGTTTGTGGCTGCCGCTATCCATCCTCGGTCGCGTCCAATGCTCGCCAGGTCACGCTCCACCTGGTTCGCCCATCGTGCTCTCTGCGCTCCACGCCTTCTTGTGCCAACCGGATCAGTTGCAAACACCAGCTTTGCAGGGTTGTGGTCCGGCATTCTTGCAACATGCCCTGCCCACCGTATCCTTCCGGCTTTGGCCACCTTCTGGATGCTGGGTTCACCGTAAAGTGCACTCTGGTTCACCCTTCTCCGCCACACACCGTTCTCCTGCACACCGCCGAAGATCGTCCTTAGCACGTGTCGCTCGAAAACTCCAATGGGCAAGTGCTTGCAGGTCCTCCTCGAGCATGGCTCGTGTCCGTAGAGCACCACCGGTCTTATTAGCGTTTTGTACATGGTCCACTTGGGGCATGAGTGAATCTTTTTCGACCGCAGCATCCTATGGAGCCCGTAGTAGGCACGACTTTCACTGATAATGTGCCTTCGTATTTTACGGCTAGCATTGATGTCAGCCGTCAGTAAGGTTCCGAGGTAGACGAATTCCTCCACCACCTCGAAAGTATCCCCGTCTATCGTAACATTACTACACAGACGGATCCGGTCGTGTTCGGTTCCGCCTACTAGCATGTACTTTGTTTTTGAGGCATTCACCACCAGTCCGACCTTTGCTGCATCGCGTTTAATGCGGGTGTACAGTTTTGCATTGGCGTAGTCGTTCCCTCCGTTGTCTTGGTCTCCAGTGCCTACGTCCTCCACGCCATTCAGGTGATCCTCGAAGTGTTGCTTCCACCTTTCGATCACCTCAAGTCCGTCCGTCAAGAGGCCTCCGTTATTATACCTGCATATTTCGGCTCGCGGCACGAATCCGTTGCGGGATGCGTTGAGCTTCTCGTAGAACTTCCATGTTCTTCCAGGCGGCATTTTTCCCCCGAAAGAGGCGGGTCTACTGCTTCCGCTTCTGTTTGTAACATTCCACGCTCTGCCGGGTTCCATGCTGCAGCATTACCGCCCAAAATCCAAAATCGCTCTGCAGTCTGCACTCCTCGTCGAACAATTCGTTTTCTCGACTCCTTTCCACGTATCCGATGGTGCTCTCGGCTGCATCGTTGATGGCTGATTTCACTGTACTCCAGCAGTCCTCTAGAGAAGCCTCATCTAGCTCGCCTTCCTCTGGTAACGCGGCCTCAAGGTTCTGCGCATACGCTGAGCAGAGTTGTACATATTCAGGATGATTATTGTCAAATGATACTCGCTTAAACCATCAATTCAAAAGACGAACGCAGTCCATCAAAACAGAATCGACTCACGCCTAAGCAACTCAAGCTAACTCACGTTTGAGACAGATTCGACTACATCCAACAGCAGTGGTCGTCCCTTCGGCGTGAATCAAACGATGAAACACGAAGCATCTTCTAGAGTCTAGATGATATTTTACGTCTGACCGACTGGTAACGCACCTTGGGCTGCTCAGGAGATTCACGAACGACGTCGTTCGTCGCGAACGTGTTTGTTAGCGACAAAGAGACGGTCAGCTGCTGCGTTGATGGAAGAAGGCAAAATTTAATGTACCAAATTTAATGGCGGTCTAAAATCCAAGATGGTGAGTTGGTGACTTAAAATTCAAGATGGCGGCTGTTTAATGGTGTTTTAGGCTCTTAAACCATGCAATATGAGTATATTTGGTTTAAGAAAGATGTCCGGAGTCCAAAACTGGTGACCAAAATATCCAACATGGTGGTCTGAAATCCAATATGGCTGCTCCAAATTCAAGCATGCAATTTGGGAATATTTGGTATAGGGAAGATGTGTTTTTGGACTCTAAATGTCGACCAATATACCCAAGATGGCGGTCTCAAATCCACGATGGCCACTCAAAATTTAAAAAAAAACCCAGATTAATCCACCTAGTGGTGATAGC
Source organism: Aedes albopictus (assembly GCF_035046485.1). Taxonomy (NCBI): domain Eukaryota; kingdom Metazoa; phylum Arthropoda; class Insecta; order Diptera; family Culicidae; genus Aedes; species Aedes albopictus. The sequence continues at coordinate 414,765,877 of NC_085138.1, forward strand.
GCCTTTCTCGTCGAATATGTACTCTAAGATATTTCCGTCGCCATAAGCCGAAGTGTTCCTGAATCCTGAAAATACTCTAGAACGGAACAAATATCATTTTTTTTTCTTTGTCACAGTGCTCGTTCGTCAATGAGGGGATGGAGTTGATAAATAATAAATGTATTGAATGAAAAAATACTCAAAAAATGAGGCAAAACCGCTTAACTCATCGGGTTTGGTAAGAAATTTTCCTTAAAATTTAAAAATTTATTGGTTTATTCATTTGTGCCCTTCCTGAATTCCGATCCAAAATTTCCAAGGGGGGACCCCTTTTGGCTTAAGAGAAAATCGAAATTTGTGTCAGCCTTATTCAGAAAAGCAAGAACCTTATCAAAGCCATAATCGAATTTGGAAACTTATTGATGGCTCATATTCCTATGTTATGTATTATTTTATACGTATAAGCAGAGCTGAAAAATATTAAACCTCTCAGTTGACTGCTTGACCACCTTTACTAGAACTGGATGCCGAACATTATCAAGACATTTCAGCATTTTTTTTTCTGCACAGTTTAGCTTTTATTTTATTATCATTGGTTATGCTGCCGTTCTACGCATGATTATCCCATGTTATATGGGATTCCCATATAACATGGGACAATTAGGCGTGGAACAGCAGTATAAGATTGATGTAAAATTTGACAAAAAAGTGCAAGCAAGTAAAATTTCCCATAATAAAACCCATTCAAATTTCAACCGTGTTACAGAACGCGATGGCTCAACCAGTTACATCAAAATTGTGCGCAGTAATTTAAGTGCTATAAAATTAAAATTTTTCCATACAACGTTGATTCATCCTACTGTATAAATACGCCTCAGGAAAATGGTGGGATTTGACATGATCGCTTAAATTTTTATCAAGATTTTGTTCTTTCACGCATATGTATCGCTTGCATCGATTTTGTTTTGTTGTAATTCAGCGATGCATTTAATCCTGATTCTGCAACACTGCCGGTAATCTTAGCTGTGGTCAGAGCTTGGGTCAAAGACTGTTTTCCTGCTGCCCGTTTATATGCTTATCGAACATTTTTGATGATTTGATATTTCGTATGCATGGGTTTGATTCACTTTTTTAAACTGGCCACTTCCGGCGAGACATCTGGAAACGGTTCCGGAACACAACCGGTTCAGATATGTTATTTAGAGGATTGATTGGTCATTATCGGTGATAAACAGCTTGTTTAGCGTTAAGCGTTTCGACCTACTATTCTTCGGTCATCATCAGACGCATTCAGCAGGATTCACCCCTTCAACTTCGTCAGTTTACTATATGGTCTGATATGGTCTAAAACTATTTTCCTGCTTACCGTTAATCTGATTATCGATAAAGCCGCTATTTGGTGTGTCGCATGTCTGGGTTCGGTTAACTTTTTTGATTGGCCACTTCCAGCGGGACACCTGAAACCGGTTCCGGAACACAACCGGTTCAGATATAGTCTGTAACTTTTTTCCTGTTTACCGTTCATCTGGTTATCAAAAAAATCGCACTTTGATGCGTCGCATGCATGGGTTTGGTACACTTTTATAGTTTACCACTTCCGGCGGGACACCTGGAAACCGGTTCCGGAACACAGCCGCTTCAGATATGGACTGAAATTATCTAACTGCTTACCGTTTATCTGGTTATCGAAAAAGTCGCTCTTTGATGTGTCGCATGCCTGGATTTGGTTCACTTTTTTAATTGGCCACTTCCGACGGGAAACCTGGAACAGGTTCCGGAACAGAACCGGTTCAGATATGGGCTGAAACTATTTTACTGCCTACCGTTCATTTGGTTATCGAAAAAGCCGCTCTTTGATGTGTCGCATGCATGGGTTTGGTTCACTTTTTTAGTTGGTCGCTTCCGGCGGGATACCTGGAGCCGGTTCTGAAACACTACCGGTTCAAATATAGTCTGAAACTACTTTCCTGCTTACCGTTCATCAGGTTATCGCAAAAGCCGCAATTCGATGTGTCGCATGCCTGGGTTTGTTTTCTTTTGATAGGCAACTTCCAGCGGGACACCTGGAACCGAATCCGGAACACAACCGGTTCAGATATGGTCTGAAACTTTTTTCCTGCTTACCGTTCATCTGGTTATCGAAAAATCCGCTCTTTGATGTGTCGCATGCCTGGATTTGGTTCACTTTTTTAATTGGCCTCTTCCGGCGGAAAACCTGAAACCGGTTCCGGAACACAACCGGTTCAGATATGGTCTGAAACTATTCTCCTTCTTACCGTTCATCAGGTTATCGAAAAAGCCGTTGTTTGATGTGTCGCATGCATGGGTTTGGTTCACTTCTTTATTTGGCCACTTCCGGAGAGACACCTGGAACCGGTTCTGGAACACTACCGGTTCAAATATAGTATGAAACTACTTTCCTGCTCACCATTCAATTGGTTATCTAAAATGCCGCTATTTGACGTGTCGCATGCATGGGTTATGTTCACTTTTATATTTGGCCACTTCCGGCGGGACACCCGGAACCGGTTCCGAATCACTACCGGTTCAGATATAGTCACAGATGACCTCCTTGGACAAAGGTAGAGCGGAAGAGGAAGAAGAAGGGGAATCCGCAGGCAGAAGTGCAGGTCGCCAAGCCAAGGCGTAGGAAGGCAGGTGCCAGGCGCGAAAAAGGTGACGCTATCGTCATCAAGACCGAACAGTCGAAATACTCGGACGTCTTGAAGGCGATGAGGTGCGACGCCAAGCTCGAGGGTCTTGGAGCCGACGTACGCAGTATCAGACGTACTCGTACGGGCGAAATGATCCTGGAGCTTAAGCGCCAGAAGGATCACAAGGGCGCCGCCTACAAGAGGCTGGCAGAAGAGGTCCTTGGAGATGGAGTGGAGGTGAGGGCTCTTACGCATGAGGCGACTCTGAAGGTCAAAGACCTAGACGAGATCACCGAAGCGGAAGAGCTCGTCACGGCACTGCGGCAACAGTGCGATGTTCAGGTGGCCGCCACAGCCGTCAGGCTGCGGAAGGGGCCAGCAGGGACACAGATAGCTCTGGTTCAGCTACCTGTGGCGGATGTTAAAAAGTCCGTTAAAGTAGGGAGTATTAAGGTGGGCTGGTGTGTTTGTCACCTGACATTCCACGAGCCACCTGAGGTTTGCTTCAGGTGTCTGGAACCAGGACACAAGTCGTGGGACTGCAAAGGCCCCGACAGGCGCAAACTGTGTAGGCGATGCGGCGCTGAAGGTCATAAGGCCCAAAGCTGCACGAGTCCGCCCATCTGCATGATCTGTACCGGGAAAACCTCGAAAAACAGACATGCGATGGGTGGTCCAGGGTGCCCGGCCTTTAAGAAAGCCGCAGTGAGCAACAAATCACAGTGCAGGTAACGCAGCTGAACCTGAACCACTGTGATGCGGCTCAGCAACTGCTTTGTCAGGCGGTTTCTGAGTGGGAGACGGATATCGCCATCATTTCGGACCCATACCGAGTACCCGCCGGCAACGGCAACTGGGCCTCGGATGGGACCAGGAAAATGGCGGCGATATGGACGACGGGTAAATACCCCGTGCAGGAGTTGGTGTCTACTGCATATGAGAGCTTCGTGGTCGCCAAAGTAAACGGGGTCTTCTTCTGTAGCTGTTATGCGCCTCCGCGGTGGCCGATCGAGCGGTTCACGCAAATGCTGGACCGCTTAACGACCGTGCTAACAGGGCGAAGGCCGGTGGTAATAGCGGGTGACTTTAATGCCTGGGCTGTGGAATGGGGAAGCCGTTTCACGAACCAGCGGGGTCAGATCCTGCTAGAAACACTGGCCATCTTAGATGTCGACTTGGCTAACGTCGGTACCAAGAGTACCTATAGTCGAAATGGAGCGGAGTCAATTATTGACGTGACCTTTTGTAGTCCTGGCCTAACAAGTAGTCCGAACTGGAGAGTAGATGATGGCTACACTCACAGCGACCACCTGGCGGTTCGCTACAGTATCGACTACAACAACAGCAGACAGCGGATAGAAGAAGAGGCGGCTAGGACAAGGCCAAGCCCTCGTAGGTGGAAGACATCATACTTCGACGAAGAGGTATTTAGGGAAGCGCTCCGCCGTGAGCGAAACTTACTCGGTTTAGACGGCGACGAGCTGGTAGCGGTGCTCTCACGTGCGTGTGATGCGACCATGCCTAGGCGAGTCCACCCTAGAAATGGGAGGCCACCGGCTTACTGGTGGACCGATGCGATTGCGGACCTGCGCCGCGCCTGCCTACGGGCTAGGCGGCGGATGCAGCGAGCACGATCAGAGGAAGAGCGAAACGAACGGCGGGTGGTGTTCGCCGCTGCAAAAGCCGCGCTCAAGACCGAGATAAGAGCAAGCAAAAAGGCCTGCTTTGAGGGTCTCTGTCAGAGTGCCAATACGAACCCGTGGGGTGATGCCTACAGGATCGTTATGGCCAAGACGAGAGGTGTGATGGCTCCTACAGAGCAATCTCCAGAGATGTTGGAGGGGATCATTGGAGGACTTTTTCCGCGTCATGATCCTAGTCCTTGGCCTCCTTTCGTAGGACAGCCGGGGACTGGGGCTGGCGATGAGGAAAGGGTCACCGATGTGGAACTTGCGGGGATAGCTAAGTCCCTTAGCGTAGGTAAGGCCCCAGGTCCGGACGGAGTTCCGAACCTGGCCTTAAAAGTAGCTATTGCAGAAGCTCCCGAGATGTTCAGGTCTGCTATGCAGAAATGCCTGGACGAGGGAGTTTTCCCAGAGGCTTGGAAGAGGCAGAGCCTGGTACTATTGCCAAAGGCGGGGAAACCACCCGGAGACCCGTCGGCATATAGACCAATATGCTTGATTGACACGGCGGGGAAGGTGCTCGAAAAGATCATCCTCAATAGAATGTTGAAGTTCACTGAGGGCGTAAATGGTCTCTCGAGCAACCAGTATGGCTTCCGGAAGGGGAGGTCCACCGTAGACGCTATCTTGTCGGTTACAAAAACCGCCGAGAAAGCACTCGAGCCTAAGAGGAGGGGAATTCGCTTCTGCGGGGTAGTGACTCTGGATGTAAGGAATGCATTTAATAGCGCCAGTTGGGCTGCTATTGCCGATGCGCTCTTGCGTCTGGGGATACCGGAGTACTTGTACAAGATTCTCGGAAGCTACTTCCAGAATCGCGTACTAGTATACGACACGGAGGTGGGTCGGAAGTGCTTTCACATAACCTCAGGAGTCCCGCAAGGTTCCATCCTGGGTCCGGTGTTATGGAATGTCATGTACGACGAGGTGTTGAGGTTAGAGTACCCAGTGGGAGTGGTGATTGTCGGATTTGCCGACGATATTACGCTCGAAGTCTACGGTGAAACGATCGAGGAGGTGAAGTTGACTACCGACCACTCGATCAAGGTTGTGGAGGCGTGGATGCGGTCCAGAAAACTGGAGCTGGCTCACCACAAGACAGAGGTGACGGTTGTTAACAACATGCAGTCTGCGCAGCAGACGGAGATCAGTGTAGGAGAATGCACTATCCTGTCGAAGCGCTCTGTCAAGCACTTGGGCGTGATGATCGACGATAAGCTTACCTTCGGTAGCCACGTCGATTATGCCTGTAAAAGAGCCTCCACAGCTATTGCGGCACTGTCCCGGATGATGTCCAATAGCTCAGCGGTGTACGCCAGTAAGCGCAAGCTTCTGGCTAGTGTTGCTACGTCCATACTTAGGTATGGCGGCCCGGCGTGGGGTACCGCGCTAAGTACTGAATGCTACCGACGGAAGCTGGAAAGTACTTACAGGCTTATGTGTCTGAGGGTTGCAAGCGCGTACCGTACCGTGTCACACGACGCTCTCTGTGTCATTACTGGTATGGTGCCTATCAGCATTCTTATCAGTGAGGACATGGAGTGCTTCGAAATGCGCGGCACAAGAGGCATACGCAAAACTGTCAGGATGGCCTTTATGGTCAAATGGCAGCGCGCGTGGGACAGTTCCACCAAAGGAAGGTGGACCCATAGGTTGATACCGAGGGTAGATAGTTGGATTAATAGGCGCCATGGGGAAGTTTCATTCCACCTGACACAGGTCCTTACAGGTCATGGTTGCTTCCGACAGTATCTACACCGTTTCGGGCATGCGGATTCTCCCGAATGCCCAGTGTGCAATGGTTTAGAGGAAACGGCGGAACACGTGTTGTTCGTGTGCCCGCGTTTTCGCACAATGCGTGACCGCATGCTTGCCACATGCGGAGAGGACACAACTCCGGACAACTTGGTCCAGAGAATGTGTAGGGATGAGATTAGCTGGAATGCCGTTTCAACGGCTATCACCCATATCGTCTGGGAGCTACAGAGGAGGTGGCGCGTGGACTCGGAGAATGGCTAGTCCAGATGCAGTACAAGAGGTGGTCCAGGGGTTCGAAGTCGGCTTCGTAGGTCATACCGGTGCCCTGCGGTCGAGATCGACCCTTACAGCGATTAAGTGGCCGCGGAGAGGAAGTCCCGGTAGCGGTGCTGTCGTGGCGTCGGTCTACTGGGTTGGATCTGAGCCCGCGGTTGGAAAGGGGTCCCCGGCAAGGGTCGGGGTAGGTGAGATCCTGCTGTCTGCAACCTACGGGTGCATCTGATAGGGCCTGAAGGGTAGTGATACCCTTCCTTTGCGGGCAGGTCAGATCGGGTTGCACGTGGGCATCAGTTCTTGATGTCCGCTCAGCAGTAGGGCGCGGGCGGGGTTGACCCTGCCCGCCTTCCGAGGACAAAGGGAGTGGCGAGGACCACTCGGGAAACTGGCTAAGCGCCAGCATGCTATCGTGATGGACTCTCCAGAGCGAGTCATCGATGTTCGTTGCTGCTAGGCTACGGCAGCTAACCTTGAGGGTGCGATATGCACTAGCCCCTTTCTGAAGCAATACCTTCTTGGTGGTTCCGGAGAGACGTAGGGTTTGGCGACCATAGGAATGTGTTTTAGTGGGTCGAGGAGAGAGTAGTCCTGGCTTCTACCGGCATTGTAGAAGACGGCCTCATCCCCACACTACCCTAACCTTCCTGTTAGGGTGTCTGATGAGCAGATTTATCCCCCTATGGTTTAGAAGGAAAAAAAAAAGATCAACTACCAAGCGAGCTTCTAAAATACGGTGGAGAAGCACTGGTGAGAGCACTACACTGGGTCATTACCAAGATTTGGGAGGAGGAAGTATTACCGGAGGAGTAGATGGAAGGTTCGTGTGTCCCATCTACAAAAAGGGCGGGATTGCGGAAACTACAAGGCGATCACAATACTGAGCGCTGCCTACAAGGTACTCTCTCAAATGTTTTGCCGCCGTCTATCACCGATTGCAAGAGAGTTCGTGGGGCAATATCAGGCTGGATGCATGGGTGAACTGAACACGCTACACCGGACTAGATGTTCGCCATCCGCCAGGTGTTGCAGAAATGCCGCGAATACAACGTGCCCACACATCACTTGTTCATCGATTTCAAATCGGCGTATGATACAATCGATCGAGAACAGCTGTGGCAGATTATGCACGAATACGAATTCCCGGATAAACTGATACGATTAATCAAGGCGACGAAGAATCGAATGATGTGCTTAGTTCAAGTATCAGGGACACTCTCGAGTCCCTTCGAATCTCGCAGAGGGTTACGGCAAGGTGATGGTCTTTCGTGCTTGCTGCTCAACATTGCTTTAGAGGGTGTAATTTGGACGAGTGGAACGATTTTCATGTGCAGAGTACCAACGCGCCTTTGGAGTTTTCGAACGGAAGGTGTTGCGTACCATCTATGGCGGAGTGCAGATGGAAAACGGGACTTGGAGAAGGCGAATGAACCATGAGCTGCATCAACTGCTGAGAGAACAAACCATCGTCCATACCGCGAAAATCGGGAAGCTACGGTGGGCGGGTCACGTCATCAGCATGTCAGATAGCAACACGACTAAAATGGTTCTGGAGAGTCATCCGACTGGTACAAGAAGACGTGGTGCGCAGCGAACTGGGTGGGTCGACCAAGTGGAGGACGATCTGCGGACCCTAAGTAGAGTACGGAACTGAAGAGAAACAGCCATGGATCGAGTGGAATGGAGGCGGCTACTATGTACAGCAGAATGCAAAGTGCTTTTAATTTTGTCTCTTTATGGTGCAATAGGGAAGGACTAAATATAAATCCTTCTAAAACTACTATCGTACCATTTACACGAAAGAGAAACTACTTAATTGGAACTCTAAGATTGAAAAGAACTATTTTGGAACTTTCAGATACGGTCAAATATCTAGGCGTATTACTTGACAGCAAACTAAGCTGGAATAATCATTTGGAGCATGCAATTAAAAAAGCGGCAAATGCTCTATGGATAAGTAAAAAATATTTTAGTAATCAATGGGAACTAAAGCCAAAAATGATCCGGTGGATTTATTTGGCAATTATGAGACCCAGGATTACCTACGCTTCATTGGTGTGGTGGCCTAAAACTAGGGAAAAAGGTGCACAAAATAAGCTAGAAAATCTACAGAGATTAGCAACTTTTTCAGTTACTGGTGCAATGAGGAGTACGCCGTCGAAAGCACTGGATGCTTTGCTTCACTTGCTCCCATTACATCAATTTGTACAATTAGAAGCTGAAAAGTGCTCTAAGGATTGAAGGATCTGTGAACCTCTTGGCTGGTGATCGTGTAGGTCATCTCAGCATTCTGAGAACATTTAATGTTAATCCCTTGATTTTGAATAATGAAGATTGAATGACGAAAAAATACAACTTTCATCGTCCATATCAAGTGATTAACGTTGAACGTGAACTATGGAGATCGGGTGGACCGAACCTTCGATCCGGATCAACACTTTCTATACAGATGGTTCAAGATTGAACGGTCAAGTTGAAGCAGGAGTGACTGGCCCTGGTGTAGATCTATCGATTCCGATGGGCAAGTGGCCAACTGTTTTTCAAGCTGAAAATAAAGCAATTCTGGAATGTGATGTTATATGCTTGCGCAGAAATTACAGGCATTCAAATATTTGTATTATGTCAGACAGTCAAGCAGCTCTGAATGCTCTAAATTCGGCAACATGTACATCTAAACATGTTTGGGAATGTGTCCAATCACTTCAAAAACTGTCTTGTCGTAATCAAGTCAATCTATACTGGGTTCCTGGTCACTGCGGAATTGAAGGTAATGAAAGAGCAGATATGTTAGCTAGGCTCCGATCGTCACACCAATTTATAGGACCAGAACCCTTTTGTGGGCCTTCTACTGCATCTCTTAGGTCGTTTTCAGCGGTCGCGTTCTATTCCAAATTTTGACATTTGAATAGACCAAATCGAAAATTTAGATCTCCACCGGTGCGTTCTAAATTCCAGTTTCGAACAGTTCCGGTCTAAATAAAATAAAACTGGCATATTATGTTTCCAGTTCAAAACCGAATTAGCGACATTTTTTCTTTGACTTCCGCTGCTTTTGCCTTGCGTTAAACACAATGTCGGAAGTGGGGCGCTGTATAGAGCACCAGGTGTACAATACAGCGCCCCACATCCGACATTGTGTTTAACGCAAGGCAAAAGCAGCGGAAGTCAAAGAAAAAATGTCGCTAATTCGGTTTTGAACTGGAAACATAATACTCTCTCAGGGGGAGCGACACTAGTTTTGCCAAGCCGAAAAACCCCAAAAAAAGTTGAAAAAAGACGAAAAAACCCGGTAAAACCCGCAAAACTTTTGCGGGTTTTAGCGACTTTTTTGATCTTTTTTCGGCTTTTTTTGAGGTTTTTTGGCTTGGCAAAACTAGTGTCGCACCTTCTGTACTCTCTGTTTCATTTTGCACAAGATTTGGAACGCGATCCAGTCCGTTCCAAATTGTTTGACAGCTGTTGTTTGTTTTGGTTTCGCTGCATATTCGCGAAAACTTTCGTTGCAGTTTATCGTTTAATTTCGGATCGCGCGTGATATCGGTTTGTATTTGTTGCTGTTTTCCTGCCCCGGACCGGGGAAAATCCAATCAATATCATCAGCGGAAGATTGCCCGGTTCGGAATGAAATTATCAACCACTTCGCTTCTTATCAGGTATGGATGTTTTTATGATACCTAGCTATTTTCCGCAGCAAATATGTTTATTCATGCCTTTCAATTTTTCATCTAGTTCTAGAACAGAACGGTACCGTTGGATCAAGAGCTGGGCGATCGCAACATCAGATGACCATCAGAAGCTTTCGAGAGGAAACAAGCTGGAACCGGAATGGGAAGAGCTTTGCAGGTGTATTTTTACTCTGGCCGTGACGGCGGAGGCGGATGACGATTAGGCACAGCTTTGGATTATGTGCAATTCCGATTGCTACTCGCGGGGGAATCGCCGTGCTCAGTGCCGCACGTCTGATGCGTCCGACGGTCGACCGAAGAAAGAGGACGAGTCATGGCCAACCATGCGCTGGTCGGCCGTGCATTGACAGTTGGGCGTTAGGCGTTACTCGGAAGGTGTTGCGTACTGTCCGTTAGCAGATAGAGGCATTATTCTGAGCACGTGCATCATACACCACACATCCTCCTCCTCCTCTAAAAAAACAGCTCAATATTTGTTATCTATAGTTTTTTTTAAACGTTTTATTGTAATAAACGTGAAGTCTAGTAGCCGTGCAGCGTCATTAAGGAGAAACGACAAAAACCCTATCTCAATTTTAGTATGCAAAATGAGGGGGCTCAAATCGCTCAAATCTGACGAACGAAGCATCTTGCCACAATGCATTTGTTTATCCTAGCTTTGCTCATTTGCAAAAAAAAAAGGCAGACAATCAAAAAGCAGGCGTATTTGTTTAAGAATTTACAAGATTTGTGCACTTGAACAATGTTAGTAGGGATTCAAGTTGGCCATGTTTGTATTTTCTGATGTTTCACCTTTAAGCTCCTCAACCAGCAGATATTACGACTCTCAAGAAAAATCAGAATAAAGCGATTATCTGCCTCTGTCTTCTGATATAAGCGCAACAGTTACTAATCATAACAGCCTCACCGGATTCTAAAAGTATATTTTATTCCATTATATGGGATTTGACAGCAAGCACACTCATTTCACTGAGCCACTCTTGCCGTTCATAACAAATACATTCAAAAACATCTGTCGCTTCGCGAAACCCACGTGCTTTTGTTTTGCGCAGGAACATATTTTCTTTTTGTTTTGCCTTGCGAGTGTCACTGCGACTGTATGCCTTGCGAGTGTACGACCGCCGCCAGACTCTAATAAAAGATAAGCGCGACAATAACATAAGAAGCATAAACTAAAGTCGACTTGACTGCTATTTTGCTATTCAATCTAATGGCAATATTGATCTAGCTTTTCAATAATAGCTCACTCGCAAAAGGCGTGTTTTCCTGAATAAAACACGCTTAAATATATATATTTTTTGATAATGCAATAAATAAAACAGTTCTTTATTTTCTTCTATTCAACAATCTAATCACTTCGGTGCCTTTCAAGAGCACGTTCGGCGCCACCAGCAGAAACCAAATCTTCGTGATGATGTTCCAAACCAACTTTCTTCAATTATGCAATCAAAACATTCCGGCGCTGTTCTACAGCGCCTTTAGCGTCACCGTCTGAAACAAAATCATCCTGGTTTTCCAAATTTACCACTCTACAATTCCGTAATCAATACACTCATCCGCTGTTCCACAACACCTCCAGCATCACCAGCCGGAACCAAATCAATCGAGTGGATTTCCAAACCACCTGTCTTCGATTCGACAATCGAAGTACTCCGGCGCTGTTCTACAGCGCCTTCGACATTACCAGCCGAAACCAAAACATTCGAGTAGTTTTCCAAACCACCTGTCTTCGACTCCACCATCGAAGTACTCCGGCGCTGTTCTACAGCGCCTTCGGCATCATCAACCGAAACCAAAACATTCGGGAGGTTTTCCACACCATCTGTCTTCGATTTGACAATCGAAGTACTCCGGCGCTGTTCTACAGCGCCTTCGGCATCGTCAACCGAAACCAAAACATTCGGAAGGTTTTCCACACCACCTGTCTTCAATTCGACAATCGAAGTACTCCGGCGCTGTTCTACAGCGCCTTCGGCATCACCAGCCGAAACCAAATCATCTTTTCGATCTCAAATCGAATTATCCATGCGTTTTCATTGATGCTTGGAATTAAACCGGGTTTATTCACAAAAATCACTTGTTGCGTGGCAGACCACAAATTGTACATATTTTCTCGCACTCGCTTACCTGAACTCTTAAAATAATCAACGTTTTTCACTTTTATTTATTGCGAAAAGCTCGCAATAAACCTGGCAGGTTCGCCATTGTGCAATTCCGATTGCTACTCGCGGGGGAATCGCCGTGCTCAGTGCCGCACGTCTGATGCGTCCGACGGTCGACCGAAGAAAGAGGACGAGTCATGGCCAACCATGCGCTGGTCGGCCGTGCATTGACAGTTGGGCGTTAGGCGTTACTCGGAAGGTGTTGCGTACTGTCCGTTAGCAGATAGAGGCATTATTCTGAGCACGTGCATCATACACCACACAGATTAGTCCACAAAGAAGTTGTTTGGGGAGGCCAATGGATAACCGTGCTGAAACTGGAAGACAATGTACGGCATATGAATAAATAGTGCGCTAATCAAGTGTAGTAGGATAGTCTATAAACATTGTGCTGGAAACGCTCTCATCGAAAATGATCGTTTGGTTCCGCAGATGACATAGGGTAAAACATGGTTATTCGAGGGAGATATTTTCATTATCCTCTAGCATATTTTACGGGAATTCATGTAGCAGTTCCTCCGGTAATTTATAAAGAGGTTCCTCCGGGAATTCATGTGGGAATTTCTCCAGGAATTCCTGTGAGGGTTCCTCCGCGAAGTCTTGTAGGAGTTCCTCCGGAAATTGCTCCACGAGTTGCTCTGGGAAATGTTTAGGGAGTTCTTCCGGAAATTGATCCTAGAGTTCCTCGGCATTTTCTTCATGAGTTGCTTCGAAATTTCTGTCAGGAGTTTCTGCAGGTATTTCTTCGAGAGTTTCTCCCAGAGTTCTTCCGAAAGTTTCTGTGAGATTTCCTCCGGGAGTTCATCTGGGAATTCTTCTGCAAATTCCCGCGAGATTTTTCACAGCAGTTCTTCTAGGAATTTCTCAAAGAATTTCTCCAGGAATTACTAGGATAATCCGAAAGTTTCTCCGGCAATTAGTTCAAGAGTTACTTCGAAAATTCATACAAAACATTCGCCGAGAAAATTCTTCGGAAGTTCCTCCAGAAATTCCTCTGGTATTTCCTCTAGGAGCTCATCCGAGAATTCCTCCAGAAGTACCTTCGGAAATTACTTGTATTTCCAGGTTTTTTTTTCCAGGAGTTCCTCCGGGCATTCTTCCAAGAGTCTCTCGAATAGTTTTCCACGAGATTCCCTGAGAGTTCTTCCAGGAGGTACTTAGAGAATTTTTCTTAGAGTTTCTACGAGAATTTTTCTAACCGTTTATCCGGCACTTCATACAGTAATTCCAACTCAAATTCCTCTAGGAGAAAATGCTTCCACGAAATCCTAGGGAAATTTCTCCAGGAATTTCTCAGGAATTCCTCCAAGAATTTCTCAGGAATTCCTCCAGGATTTGCTCAGAAATTCCTCCAGGAATTTCTCAGAATTTCCTCCAGGAATTTCTCAGGAATTCCTCCAGGAATTTCTCAGGAATTCCTCCAGGAATTTCTCAGAAATTCCTCCAGGAATTTCTCAGAAATTCCTCCAGGAATTTCTCAGGAATTCCTCCAGGAATTTCTCAGGAAATCCTCAGGGATTTCTCAGGAAATCCTCCTGGAATTCCTCAGGGACTCCTCCAAAAATTCCTCAGGGATTCCTCCAGGAATTCGTCATGAATTCCTCCAGGAATTCCTCAGGGATTTCTCCAGGAATTCCACAGGGATTCCATCAGGAATTCCTCAGGGATTCCTCCAGGAATTCCTCAGGCATTCCTCCAAGAATTCCTCAGGGATTCCTCCAGAAATTCCTCAGGGATTCCTCCAGAAATTCCTCAGGGAATCCTCCAGGAATTTCTCAGCAAATCCTCCAGGAATTTCTCAGGAAATCCTCCTGGAATTTCTCAGGAATTCCTCCAGGAATTTCTCAGGAATTCTTCCAGGAGTTTCTCAGAAATTCCTCCAGGAATTTCTCAGGAATTTCACCAGCAATTTCTCAGAAATTCCTCCAGAAATTTCTCAGAGATTCCTCCAGGAATTTCTCAGGAATTCATCCATGAATTCATCAGGAATTCCTGCAGGAATTTCTCAGGAATTCCTCCAGGAATTTCTCAGGAATTCCTCCAGGAATTTCTCAGGAATTCCTCCAGGAATTTCTCAGGAATTCCTCCAGGAATTTCTCAGGAATTTCTCAGGAATTCTTCCAGGAATTTCTCAGGATTTCCTCCAGGAATTTCTCAGGAATTTTTACAGGAATTTCTCAGGAATTCCTCCAGGAATTTCTCAGGAATTCCTCCAGGAATTTCTCAGGAATTTCTCAGGAATTCCTCCAGGAATTTCTCAGGAATTCCTCCAGGAATTTCTCAGGAATTCCTCCAGGAATTTCTTAGCAAATCCTCCAGGAATTTCTCAGCAAATCCTCCAGGAATTTCTCAGGAAATCCTCCTGGAATTTCTCAGGAAATCCTCCTGGAATTTCTCAGGAATTCCTCCAGGAATTTCTCAGGAATTCCTCCAGGCATTTCTCAGGCATTCCTCCAGGAATTTCTCAGGAATTCCTCCAGGAATTTCTTAAGAATTTCTAAGGAATTCCTCCAGGAATTTCTCAGGAATTCTTCCAGGAATTCCTCAGGGATTCCTCCAAAACCTCCTCAGGGATTCCTCCAAGAATTTCTCAGGAATTCCTCCAGAAGTTTCTCAGGAATTCCTTCAGTAATTTCTCAGAAATTCCCCCATGAGTTGCTTCGAAATTTCTGTCAGGAGTTTCTGCAGGTATTCCTTCGAGAGTTTCTCCCAGAGTTCTTCCGAAAGTTTCTGTGAGATTTCCTCCGGGAGTTCATCTGGGAATTCTTCTGCAAATTCCCGCGAGATTTTTCACAGCAGTTCTTCTAGGAATTTCTCAAAGAATTTCTCCAGGAATTACTAGGATAATCCGAAAGTTTCTCCGGCAATTAGTTCAAGAGTTACTTCGAAAATTCATACAAAACATTCGCCGAGAAAATTCTTCGGAAGTTCCTCCAGAAATTCCTCTGGTATTTCCTCTAGGAGCTCATCCGAGAATTCCTCCAGAAGTACCTTCGGAAATTACTTGTATTTCCAGGTTTTTTTTTCCAGGAGTTCCTCCGGGCATTCTTCCAAGAGTCTCTCGAATAGTTTTCCACGAGATTCCCTGAGAGTTCTTCCAGGAGGTACTTAGAGAATTTTTCTTAGAGTTTCTACGAGAATTTTTCTAACCGTTTATCCGGCACTTCATACAGTAATTCCAACTCAAATTCCTCTAGGAGAAAATGCTTCCACGAAATCCTAGGGAAATTTCTCCAGGAATTCCTCAGGAATTCCTCCAAGAATTTCTCAGGAATTCCTCCAGGATTTGCTCAGAAATTCCTCCAGGAATTTCTCAGAATTTCCTCCAGGAATTTCTCAGGAATTCCTCCAGGAATTTCTCAGGAATTCCTCCAGGAATTTCTCAGAAATTCCTCCAGGAATTTCTCAGAAATTCCTCCAGGAATTTCTCAGGAATTCCTCCAGGAATTTCTCAGGAAATCCTCAGGGATTTCTCAGGAAATCCTCCTGGAATTCCTCAGGGACTCCTCCAAAAATTCCTCAGGGATTCCTCCAGGAATTCGTCATGAATTCCTCCAGGAATTCCTCAGGGATTTCTCCAGGAATTCCACAGGGATTCCTTCAGGAATTCCTCAGGGATTCCTCCAGGAATTCCTCAGGCATTCCTCCAAGAATTCCTCAGGGATTCCTCCAGAAATTCCTCAGGGATTCCTCCAGAAATTCCTCAGGGAATCCTCCAGGAATTTCTCAGCAAATCCTCCAGGAATTTCTCAGGAAATCCTCCTGGAATTTCTCAGGAATTCCTCCAGGAATTTCTCAGGAATTCTTCCAGGAGTTTCTCAGAAATTCCTCCAGGAATTTCTCAGGAATTTCACCAGCAATTTCTCAGAAATTCCTCCAGAAATTTCTCAGAGATTCCTCCAGGAATTTCTCAGGAATTCATCCATGAATTCATCAGGAATTCCTGCAGGAATTTCTCAGGAATTCCTCCAGGAATTTCTCAGGAATTCCTCCAGGAATTTCTCAGGAATTCCTCCAGGAATTTCTCAGGAATTTCTCAGGAATTCCTCCAGGAATTTCTCAGGAATTTCTCAGGAATTCTTCCAGGAATTTCTCAGGATTTCCTCCAGGAATTTCTCAGGAATTTTTACAGGAATTTCTCAGGAATTCCTCCAGGAATTTCTCAGGAATTCCTCCAGGAATTTCTCAGGAATTTCTCAGGAATTCCTCCAGGAATTTCTCAGGAATTCCTCCAGGAATTTCTCAGGAATTCCTCCAGGAATTTCTTAGCAAATCCTCCAGGAATTTCTCAGCAAATCCTCCAGGAATTTCTCAGGAAATCCTCCTGGAATTTCTCAGGAAATCCTCCTGGAATTTCTCAGGAATTCCTCCAGGAATTTCTCAGGAATTCCTCCAGGCATTTCTCAGGCATTCCTCCAGGAATTTCTCAGGAATTCCTCCAGGAATTTCTTAAGAATTTCTAAGGAATTCCTCCAGGAATTTCTCAGGAATTCTTCCAGGAATTCCTCAGGGATTCCTCCAAAACCTCCTCAGGGATTCCTCCAAGAATTTCTCAGGAATTCCTCCAGAAGTTTCTCAGGAATTCCTTCAGTAATTTCTCAGAAATTCCCCCAGGAATTTTTTTAGAAATTCCTCCCAAGCATTTCTCAGAAATTCCTCCAGGAATTTCTCAGAAGTTCCTCCAGGAATTTCTCAGAAATTCCTCCAGGAATTTCTCAGAAATTCCTCCAGGAGTTTCTCAGAAATTCCTCCAGGAATTTCTCAGAAATTCCTCCAGGAATTTCTCTGAAATTCCTCCAGGAATTTCTCAGAAATTCCTCCAGGAATTTCTCAGAAATTCCTCTAGGAATTTCTCAGAAATTCCTCCAAGAAATTCTCAGAAATTTCTCCAGGAATTTCTCAGAAATTTCTCCAGGAATTTCTCAGAAATTTTTCCAGGAATTTCTCAGAAATTCCTCCAGGGATTTCTCAGAAATTCGTCCAGGAATTTCTCAGGAATTCCTCCAGGAATTTCTCAGGAATTCCTCCAGGAATTTCTCAGGAATTCCTCCAGGAATTTCTCAGGAATTCCTCCAGGAATTTCTCAGGAATTCCTCCAGGAATTTCTCAGGAATTCCTCCTGGAATTTCTCAGGAATTTCTCAGTAAATCCTCCAGGAATTTCTCAGGAAATCCTCCTGGAATTTCTCAGGAATTCCCCCAGGAATTTCTCAGGAATTCCTCCAGGAATTTCTCAGGAATTCCTCCAGGTATTTTTCAGAAATTCGTCCAGGAATTTCTCAGGAATTCCTCCAGGAATTTCTCAGGACTTCCTCCTGCAATTTCTCAGAAATTCCTCCAGGAATTTCTCAGAGATTCCTCTAGGAATTTCTCAGAGATTCCTCTAGGAATTTCTCGGAGATTCCTCCAGGAATTTCTCAGAGATTCTTCCAGGAATTTCTCAGAGATTCCTCCAGGAATTTCTCAGAGATTCCTCCAGGAATTTCTCAGAGATTCCTCCAGGAATTTCTCAGAGATTCCTCCAGGAATTTCTCAGAGATTCCTCCAGGAATTTCTCAGAGATTCCTCCAGGAATTTCTCAGAGATTCCTCCAGGAATTTCTCAGAGATTCCTCCAGGAATTTCTCAGAGATTCCTCCAGGAATTTCTCAGAGATTCCTCCAGGAATTTCTCTGAGATTCCTCCAGGAATTTCTCAGAGATTCCTCCAGGAATTTCTCAGAGATTCCTCCAGGAATTTCTCAGAGATTCCTCCAGGAATTTCTCAGAGATTCCTCCAGGAGTTTCTCAGAGATTCCTCTAGGAATTTCTCAGAGATTCCTCCAGGAATTTCTCAGAGATTCCTCCAGGAGTTTCTCAGAGATTCCTCCAAGAATTTCTCAGGGATTCCTCCAGGAATTCCTCAGAGATTCCTTCAGGAATTTCTCAGAGATTCCTCCAGGAATTTCTCAGGAATTCATCCATGAATTCATCAGGAATTCCTGCAGGAATCTCCTAGGGATTCCTCCAGAAATTCCTCATTGATTCCTTCAGAAACTCTTTAGGGATCCATCCATTCTTCAGGGATTTCTTCACGAATTCCTCAGGGATTCATCCAGGAACTCTTCAGGGATTCCTCCAGAAGTTCCATAGGGATTCCTCCAGGGATTCCTCAATGATTCCTCCATGAATTCCTCAGGGATTCCTCCAGGAATTCAGGGATTCCTCCAGGAACTCCTCAGGGATTCCTCCAGTAATTCCTCAGGGATTCCTCCAGGAATTCCTAAAGGATTCCTCCAGGAATTCCTCAGGGATTCCTCCAGGAATTCATCAGTAATTCCTCATGGATTCCTCCAGGAATTCCTCAGCGATTTCTCCAGAAACTCTTTAGGGATTCGTCCAGGAGTTCTTCAGGGATTTCCATAGGAATTCCTCCCAAAATGTCTATAGGAATTCCTCAGTGATTCCTCCA
Source organism: Aedes albopictus (assembly GCF_035046485.1). Classification (NCBI taxonomy): domain Eukaryota; kingdom Metazoa; phylum Arthropoda; class Insecta; order Diptera; family Culicidae; genus Aedes; species Aedes albopictus. The sequence continues at coordinate 414,784,522 of NC_085138.1, forward strand.
AACACCTTGTAGAGATTCGTCCAGGAGTTCTTCAGGGGTTCCGACAGGAGTTTTTATAGGAATTCATCTAGAAATGTTTATAGGAATTCCTATAGATGTTCCTCCAGGAACTTCTATAGGAATTCCTCAGGGATTCCTCATGGATTCCTCCAGGAGTTCCTCAGGCATTCCTCCAAGATATCCCCAGGGATTCCTCCAGCAATTCCTCAGTGATTTCTATATCAATTTCTTTAGGATTTTCTATTGGAATTTCCCTAGGAATTTTATTAGAAGTTCCTCCAGGAATCCCTGAAGAAATCTCTGGTGAAATTCCTGGAGGAATTAAAGCAGCAATTCTTGGAGGAATTCCTTGAGAAAAAAATGGACGTTCTCAGAGAAACCTGTAGAAGTCCAAGAAGAATTGCTGGAAGAATACCTGGAGAAATCTCTGGACAAATTACTGAAAGATTTCTTGGAGGGCTTCCTGGAGGAGTTCCTATAAAAATTCCTGATGTAATTCCTATAGCAATACCAGGAGGAATTCCTATTGAAGTCCTTGAGGAATTTCTGGAGGGGTTTCTGGAGAAATTCCTGGAGGAATATCTAGAGGAATTCATGGAGCAATCCCTGAAGGAATTTCTGGAGAAATCTTGGAAGAGTCCTTGAGGAATTTCTGGAGGAATCCCCGGAAGAATTCCTTGAAGAATCCCTGGAAAATTTTCTGGAGAAATCACTGCAGGGATTTATGGAGGAAACCCTGGAGGAATTCATGGAAGAATTGCTGAAAGAATCCCTGGAGGAATCCCTGCAGGAATTACTTGTAGAATACCTGGAGGAATATCTGGAGGAATCCTTGAAGAAAACTTGGAGGAATCTTTGGAGGAATAATTGAGGGAATTTTTGGAGAAATCGTTGGAGGAATATCTGGAGAAAATTCCGGAGGGGTATCTGTAGGAATTTACGGAGGAAACCCTGGAGGAATTCCTGAAGGAATCCCTGGAGAAATTCCAAGAGGAATCCCTGGAGGACTTGCAGAAGGAATCCCTGCAAGAATTCCTGAAAGAACCGCTGGAGAATTCCTGTAATAATCCCTGGAAAAATTCCTCGAGAAAGCGAGGCAGGAATTTATGAAGGAATTCTTGGAGAAATCCCCGAAGGAATTCCTGGAAGAACCCCTACAGGAATTACTGGAAGAATATCTGGAGGAATCCTTGAAGAAATTTTGGAGGAATCTTTTGAGGAATTATTCGGGGAATTTTTGGAGAAATCGCGTGAGAAATTCCTGCAGGAATTCCTGGAGGAATATCTGGAGAAATTCCTGAAGGGATATCTGTAGGAATTTATGGAGGAAACCCTGGAGAAATTCCTGAAAGAATCCCTGGAGAAATTCCAAGAGGATTCTCTGGAGGACTTTCTGAACGAATCGCTGGAGAAATTGCTGCAGGAATCCCTGGAGGAATTCCTGGAGAGACCCCTAGAAGAATTCCTGGAGGAATCCTGGACGAAATATTGGAGGAATAATTGGGGGAATTTTTGGGAAAATCGCTGGAGGAATTTCTGGAGGAAACCCTTAAGGAACTCCTGGAGGAATTTCTGCAAGAATCCCTGAAAGAATTCCTGAAAGAATCCCTGGAGAAATTGCTGGACGAATCCCTGGAGAAATTCCTTGAAGAATCCCTGGAGGAATTCCTGGAGAATTCGCTGTAGGAATTTAAGAAGGAGTCCCTTAAGGAACCCCTGTAGGAATTTTTGGGGATATCCCTGAAGAACTTCCTGGTTGATATTTCTAAAGGAATCCCTGGAGGAATCCCTGGAAGAATTCTTTTAAGAATTCCTGAAGGACATCCTGTTTGATATTCTTAGAGGCATTCCTGAAGAAATTCCTTGGAGGAATTTCTGGAGGAAGCCCTGGAAGAATTCTTTCAAGAATCCCTGGGAAAATTCCTGGAGGAATCACTGCAGGAATTTATGGAGGAAACCCTGGAGGAATTCATGGAAGAATTGCTGAAAGAATCCCTAGAGAAATTCCTGGAGAAATTTCTGGAGGAATTCCTGGAGGAATCCCTTAAGGAACCCCTGGAGGAATTTCTGCAGGTATCTCTGGCGGACTTTCTGGTTGATATTTCTGAAGGAATCCCTGGAGGAATACCAGAAAGAATGTCTGGAGGAATTCCTAAAAGAATCCCTGGAGGAGTTTCTGGAGTAATATCTGGAGGAATTACAGAAGAAAAATCTGGAGGAATTCATGGAGAAATCTTGGAGAAATGCTAGGGGGAATCCTTGGAGGAATTCATGAAGGAATCCCTGGAGGAATTCCTGGAGGAATAGGTGGAGGAGTTCCTGGAGGAATTTCCGGAGGAATCCCTGGAGGAGTTCCTAGAGGAATTCCTTGAAGAATCTCTGGAGCAATTCCTAGAGAAACCGCTGTACTAATTTATGTAGGAATCTCTGGAGGAATTCCTTGAAGAATCCCTGGAGGAATTCCTTGAAGAATCCCTGGAGGAATTCCTTGAAGAATCCCTGGAGGAATTCCTTGAAGAATCCCTGGAGGAATACCTGGAGAAATCTTGGAAGAATCGTAGTAGGGTTTTATGGAGGAAACCCTGGAGCAATCCCTGGAGGAATTCCTGAAAGAACCCCTGGAGAAATTCCAAGAGGAATCTCTGGAGGACTTTCTGGAGGAATCCCTGGAAGCAATCCTGAAAGAATCCCTGGAGGAATTCCGGAAGAAACCGCTGTAGGAATTTATGGAGGAGTCCTTTAAGGAACCCCTGGAGGACCTCCTGGTTGATATTTCTAAAGGAATTCCTGGAAGAATTCTTTTAAGAATCCCTGAAGGACATCCTGTTTGATATTCTTGGAGGATTTTCTGGAAGAATCCCTGGAGGCATTCCTGGAGGAATTTCTGAAAAAATCCTCAAGGAATCCCTAAAGAATTTCATCAGGAATTGTTTCAGGAAGCAATGGAGGAATTTTTAGAAGAATCTCTGGATAATTCTCCGAAAATCTTGGAATTTCTGCAAGAATTCCTCCAGGAGTTCCCCGGGTGTTACTGTAGGAATTCCTCGGTTCAACTTCGAAAAGAATTCCCAGAAGAAATTCGGATGGAATCCGAAGAGGAGGAGGAATTCCTGGAAGAATTTTCTGGAGAAGTTTCTGTAGAAATCCCTAGAGGAATTCCTGCAGAAATTCCTGAAGGAATCTCTGGAGGAATTTCTGAAGGAATTCCTGGAGGAATTTCAGGAGGAATTCCTGGAGATATCTCTAGAGGGTTTTCTAGAGGTATCGCTGGAGGATTCCATGGAGGAATTCTTGGACGAATCTTTGGAGGTATTCTTGGAGGAATCCTTGTAAGAATTCTTGGAGGAATCCTTGGACGATTTCCTAGAAGAATTTTCTGAGAAATTCTTGGAAGAATTCCTGTAGGAATTTTCTGGAGAAATTTCTGTAAAAATCCCTTGAGGAATGCCTATAGAAATTCCTGAAGGAATCTCTGGAGGAATTCCTGGAGAAATCCCTGGAAGAATTCTTGAAGGAATCCTTGGAGGAATTCCTGGAAGAATTTCAGGAGGAATTCCTGGAGATATCCCTGGAGGAATCTGTGGAGGAATTCTTGGAGGAATCCTTTGAGGAATTCCTGATGGAATTTTCTGGAGGAATTTCTTTGGAAATCCCTGGAGGAATTCCTGCAGAAGTTTCTGAAGGAATCTCTGGAGGAATTTCTGAAGAAATCCCTGGACAAATTTCTAGAGGAATCGCTGGAGGATTCCATGGAGGAATTTTTGGCGGAATCCTTGTAAGAATTTTTGGAGGATTTTTCTGGAGAAACTTCTGTAGAAATCCCTAGAGGAATTCCTATAGCATTCCTGAAGGAATCTCTGGAGGAATTCCTGAAGAAATCCCTGGAAGAAATCTTGAAAGAATCCTTGTCGCAATTCCTGGAGGAATTTCTGAAGGAATGGCTGGAGGAGTCCATGGAGGAATTGGTGGAATTCCTTGAGAAATCCTCAGGGGATGCTCCTGGAAAAAATCCAGGTGGAACTGCTGGCAAACAGGAGATATCGCAAATCCTGGTAGAGCTTCCATTGGTGAAACTCCTGTAGAAATCAAAGATGGAAGTTTTGGAGAAATTCCGGATTGAGCTCCTGCGAGATTTTCAAGTAGGCCTCCTGGAAGAATTATTTGTGAGATACCTGGAGCAATTCCAGATGGAACTCTTGGTGAAATCCCAGGGTGAGCTCTTTGAGAAAACTCAGGTTCTTGGAAGAAAGTTCGGGGCGAATACCAATCTAGACTCTTGTAAAAATGTCAGATGGGAATTCTAGAAAAATTCTGAGATGAAACTCCTGATAGAATATCAGTTTGAACTTCCGGATTAATCCCAGGTGGATCTCCTGGAGGAAGCCTTGATTGTACGTCTGACAAACTCCCAGGGTGTACTTCGGAAGAATTTTACATGTCCGCGAATAAGCTTTATCTTGAAGGATAACTATTTCTTCTCTGAAAACAATGACAAGTTGACGTATAATGCGCGATTTAGAATTTGAAACAAATTACCGGTGGAAGCGAGTGGAATTTGGTCTATTTTTGGCGTTCCAAATTTTTGGAACTGTTATAAATTTGGACCAAAAAAATGGACCACCGCTGAAAACGACCTTAAAATGTCGCTGAAGGTGTAACAGTTGTAAAATCGGATAGTGACTGTGCGCAAATAGCAAGATAGAGAGAGAGTTTAAATTGAGCGGTGAGAGAAGCATATAACAGTTTGGTTCATCCTAAGTGAACCACTACTCCTTCATCCTGGTGAACCACTTCCCCTATTGAATTCATTTTAAACCAAATGAACACCTCCCATGGAGGATGAATACGGGAGATGAGTGTTTGCACCAGTAGACGTGCAATTTTGACCATTTTACAACTACGATGATTGCCAGATTTTGGGTGTCCAAATGGATATAGATCGCGGGCGAAAAGTTTAAATTAAAAAAAATCTACCTACAGAAAGAGATAGAAGGTCAGGTTCAGGTTAGATGGACAGGAGGATGAAAGGGACAAAACTTTAGGCACATATAAAGATCTAGTAACTTCCGCCAAGGATTTCGCGACGGTAGTAGTAAAATCTTGGTCTAAATGAGACCTTTGCCCACTCCAGATCTAAATCAGGCGATCATTTTACAGTCTGATTCCATCGTGACAAGTTGTTTTAAAAACCTGCAAGTCCAAAGGTGATAGGAATTTGCAACAGTTGCACGTGTGAAGTGTAAAGTGCCTAAAGGTAGCTAGAAACCTTGTAAAGTTATTATAATAAGTTCTACTAGCTAAAACGTTTATTTTATTAGGACTAAAACTGGACTAAAAGTTAGAAAACGAAAAAAAAGTGTGTGAAACTTAAAACGAAACGAAAAGGTAGGAATAAAGTGAAGTTAGCTAGATATTGGGGTGATTTTAACACGTGGCTATCCATAGCCACGGGAAAGTGGCTTTTCCGTTTGGAATATTTTCATTCCCAGGACGGAAGTTGGTGAGCAAACGAGCCCACCTCACCGAGCGAGCATCCCTAAGGGACCGCCACGAGGGCCGGTGAAGCCGGCGTGTGTTCAGCGTGAGTCCATCGTGAACCGGCGTGAATCCCCCCGTCTGTGGAAGACTGACGAGTGACAGGGTCGAAGATCCTGGCGGCGCAAAACGAAAATCAAGCCGTTTCGAGAGCAGCTTCCGAGAACCACGTGCCCCGTCGACACCTGGTTCAAACGAGCATCAGCAGGATCGGATACGGGATAGCAGGTAGTCATCTCGTGGTCGCAATCAATTAGTGCGCGTGGGCCGAGCTAGCAACGCCCCCTTGCGATCCCACGAATCAGTCACGTCCCCACGAATCCGAAGCTTGGGGTGACCCGAGCGTATGAGTGACCAGCATTTGACGAAGGCGCATGAGTGCCGGCGTCCCATTACCACGTTTCCCGCCCATACACCGAGCACCAAGAGCGCAGCATCGGTAGCAGATCGGCCGCAACGAGAAAAAAGGTACCTATAGGTTAAGCCACACACACACCCCCAGGCAGGTTAGGGATTAGGGCCCATACGCAGAAACGATACCCATTGCGAACGATAAATACCACTGTAACCGAACAAACTGGCTTTCAATATAGATTATCCCTAACAGAACAGGCTTGCATGAGAAGGTCGGGTTGTTGAGTGTATTGTTTGAGTTGAGATTTGGAGTGAGTTTTTTTTTATCGGTTGATTTCGTAGCCAAGGAGTGATCGGCTTTATTCGTTGGCGTTGGTGAGAGATCCGAGTAAAGTGTTTTGAGGTTTTTGATCGGACGTTCGAGTGATCCACAGAACCTGCCCTGAGCTTCGTTCTCAGTAGTTAGTCGGGCGTAAAACACCAAGCTAGCAATCTGGATGTACGTTCAGATTGGCGCATAAGCTAGTTGCGGTTTATAAACCCTTGATTTCCGGGAAAATTCCCATTACAAAGGTATGGGAATTATTAAAACTGGATGCCAATTGGAAAAACACTTCAATAGCGAGGCAGACGAAACGTTTCATTGATCCAAACGTTAAAATGACTCGAAAAATATTGGAACTCTCCAAGAAAGATATTAGTATGTATACTGGTCTTATGACAGGTCATTGTCCGAGCCGATATCATTTGAAGCTAATCGGAAAACTTTAAAATGATCTGTGTCATTTTTGCAACACAGAAAAGGAAGACTCGGAACACTTGTTATGCCATTGTCTGGCAATTTTTAATCAAAGAATAAGGTTCTTCAATAAGGGTCTACTTGAACCCTTTGAAATCTGGAGAACAAATCCCAGTACGGCAGTGCACTTCATCCGAAGTGTAGTGCCGTGCTGGGGAAATGCTTTATGTCAATCGATGACGACCACTCCTGATAGTGGTACGTTATCCAGACAAAGATAAACAAAAATGGGGAAGATGTCACAATAGATCAAAACAATGGTCGCAGTGATGATAATACCCAACACGGAATTAAAAAAATGTACAGCAGAGGCCACCTCGGCCTTAGCTTGATCGGTAAGGTAAGTGTTATACTCGTTGTCATCGTAGATCTGGTCAAAATATAAAATTCCAAAATACAACTGTTTGAGTTGTAAAACAGTTGAGTTGGAGAATCTAGAAGAAAATCGACTATAGAAATCATATTGCACTGTTCACACTAAATCGAACTGCACAGTATGAAAGTGTGATGGATGAATAGTGTGACGAAAAGTGTGCTATATCTGGAAGAATGCCAGGATCTTTTCTATCAACACTTCCAGATTAAAATCAGTGGCTCCAGTATCTGCCGAATTTTGCACACCGAAGGAATGACGTGGAAGGCTTTGGAACGGAGGGCTATTCAAATCAAAGAACATGAAATTCTTCGTTTCTGCTCCGAAATGAATGCATTTGATTGGGACATCTATCATCTAGTATTTCTGGATGAAGTTTCACTACGGCGCCGCTACGGCGCCAAAGGAAAACGGATTGTGTATCGTGGGGAATTTGTGCGTCGCCCAAGAGCAAGAGCGTCATTCCTATGTTTCCTTGGCTTGCATGGCATTCTGGATACATTTGAAACAAAAGGAACTTTCACCAGGAAAATATTTTTTTTTTATTGCTGCCGTGATTTTGCTCTAAAAAACAAAAATGTGCATCGATATCCCGGGTACAACTCTGTGTGGATAATGGATGGGGCCCGCATTCATTGCGACCCCAACATCATACTTTATTTACGATCAATTGGCATCCTGCCGATATTTTTACCTCCTTATTGCCCTTTCTACAACCCAATTGAATTGGCATTTGGAATGACGAAATTGCGAATAAGGAAGGCTTATGTAGAAAACAAAAACGAAAAACTATCTAAATTGGCTCTTGAAACATTCATGGCTTTAGAAAACTATGACTGTAGTAAGATTTTCAAACATTGCGGATATTTACCGGGAGGAGTTTTTGACCCATCAGTTGAATCATCACAAAATGAGGACAATTCATGGAACTGAATGTATAAGATTTGTAACAAAAACCTCAAACGACTTACTTTTGGTTTATTTGAATAAATTCATCAAATCAAACACATTTAAAACAGTTAAAATTGTTCACATATGATCTACGTCAAGCATATCCGAAACGTTTTCCACAAGCAAACGACTCGTTTCGTTGTCCTCCGGCCTGGTAGACTCCTGCATCGCCGAAACCAGGCTTGAGTTGATCGATGACCGAGCTCGTAGGGCGCTAATACGATGCTTCAACCTTTGTCCCATAGAAATCAGTTTGTCAGTTTCTTCTTCCAATTCTGCCAGCTCAGCAGAGAACGCTTCATTGATGATACGAGCAACATATAGTCCATGGCGAGTACTTTCCAGCTGCACAGCTTCCGAAATTGGTGCGATGTTACGAGGCTGCCGGATGTTTCTCTACGAACCGGCGTTTGTAGAAGGAAGCACACAACGACAAGTTGTTTTTTTGGTTTGCTCGCATCAATGCTTACCATCGCATCATCACACACATCATTTCCGAAGCTAGATCCATCTACGTCGTCATCATCATCCAAAGGAAGAATCAGTGGATCGTAATCAAGATCGTCCTCCAGAGCTTCTATTGAGTACTTGTCGGAATCATCCTCCAAGTTTGCATCGTCCGCATCACGCATCGTCCGATCTTCATGCATTTTTCCTTCTGCAGAGCTGCTACTGTCATTATCCTCCTCCATCATGCTGAAAGATAATAATTTATAGGAAATCTATCAGCTTTTAAGGATATATTTTAAATTTGTTTACCTGAATGAGATGCAAAACCAGGAAGTTCAACCACTTCACGACCGATTGTTCACAACCTTTCACGACCTAAGCTAATAGTACACAGGGTCAAATATTTGTCCGAAAAGAAACCAATGCTCAAACATCTTGTTTGACTCGATCGAATTTTCATTAGTGTCAAACTGATGTTGTTTCTTGAGTTCTTTCTTTGTCAAATATTTGACCCTGTGTACTACTACCCCTATGTTTACGGTACAAGTTTGTTGTTGATGATTATTTTTTCTTTTCATTGTTGGGCAGAGTTGCCAGTCGCATGGATTTTTGAAAAAAAATCGTTGGAAAAAGTTTAATTATTGATGATTTCAACAAAATGTATTCGGTAACAATGTCGACACAAGAATAAAGTGTGATCATCAAAGTGCATCGAAAATCCAGCTTTCAAAGCCATCAGCAATAAATCACAGACCAACAGACGTAACACTTGCGAAATTTCCATCGACCACGCTTTTAACGATCATTTTAAATTTTCATAGTTGTGGCTTTCACAACCAGAGGCGCGCGCATCGTTTTTCTATGCGTTTGACGTTTCACACTAGCGCCTTCTGTTGACGATATTGCACAACACAGTGATTCGTGCAACTTTTCCACCAGGTGATGGTAGTGTGAACTGGGCGATGGATTTCCATGAAAATCGTTCAAGGTGTTACGTCTGTTTGTCTGTGAATAAATCTTCTTAAAATTATATCTGAAAGGAAATGGGACTTGAGAGATACTAGTCAAACAAGTGCAAGGTTTAGTGGTACTTCGTTTTCAATAAATGGAAGGTGCAAGAAAAAGGTTCTCCAGTCACTTTTCCAACAAGCCCAATCAAAGCAATAATTTACGAAGCAAGTCAACTGCCATTTGATTTACTTGGTAATTTTATGGAAGCTAAAACAGCTTGACGTTTACTAGAAATGGAAAGAACTTCTACCGATTTACCCATCATCCACCGAACAAAACATTGGTTTTCGTTGATTGCAGACATAGATTTCCGGAAAATTGCCCATATTTGGAGGATGGGACCATCACATTGAATATAGATTGGTCTCTTCAACGCAATGTTCGAGCTGGAGACAGTCCAGGAACAGTAATGATGGTTTATGAAAATTATTCATTGAAAAATATTCTGATTATTCTAAGTATTTAACTAACGGATTGAAGGGCAAAGGACGTACGGTATGTTGTGTATTTTCGGAAAACATGGAACTTTGTGGTACAATAAATTTCAAAGATAGGATAGATAGGATAAGATAGTATGTAATAACAACTGCGCATGACAACTTCGGAGCCATGCATTTTCCACTAAGACAACGAGCGCGGTCATCATTGATTAAGCTTAACTTGTTCCCACTTTACCCGAATCAATCTCGAAGTAACGCAACTTTTTATTCATTTGCCTCTTTCATCAATTGAAACTAATTTAGGCTTATAAAATAATGTCGCCACACTAAGCCCAACAGACTGAAGAGGACAGCGACGTTCGTAAGATTGTATCCGCTTCTGATGACAGTAATTTCTATAACAAAACTTCCTATCACTGATGTTGGATCGCGTCTACAGACAGAGTACAGACGAATGATGGCAATTTCTACTGTCGCTGATGATGGGAGCTACAAAGATTAACTGAGTCTCTTCAGCTCCCGCATGTACAACTTAACTTTTTTTTATTATTACGACTGGAAGTCGTGGTGCCGGCAGATGTGACTGGCGTAAAATTATTAAATTGCATCAACGTGGTCTAAGGAAGGGGGTAACGTAACACTTTCAACACACAAAGGGTCGCAAAATGTGACATTTGATTTATGCTTCGCTGTTGGATATTTGCTGATGATTCATCAATTGAGATGATTGAGATATGCATAATTGTCTGGTTTATTGGATGAACTCGAGTCATGAGTGATCCATGTCACTTTTTCTTTTAAAACCATTTTACAAAACTGATCAAGTGGTAGAACGGTTCGGCCAAATTTTAATGTGAATGATATCTTATAATTGCCCATAATTGTAAAATAGTAACAACAGTAAACAGTTAGTTTTGCTGCAAGGTAACGTTTTTTTATAATTTGTTGAAATTGATTTGATTTAGTACAGGATTTGCGTGGTTCGGACCATGTTTATAGTTAGTCGGCGTTAAGTCAGAGAGGACCATGTGTCTTTTACCTAATTTCTAGAAAAACGACTATAAATTTTGCAACTCCATAAGTTTTGAGTGTTTCTACAAATGTTCTTGAATTTTTACCACAAATCTTAATAACTATTCATCAAAGCATCGCTCTGTATTGATCGCGAAAAAACGTAAAAAAAGCTTGAAACCGAGAAATTGCTAAGTAATTGATTGCACTTAGTTCACTCTGACTGAACGATTTTTGGAAAATCTACAACCAACTACAGTTCACACTCAAGTTTGTACACATTTGGTCTAAAAAATATTGCACAAGTACGACAACAGTAAATAGGATTGATGTATAATGTGAGCAGGATGTTTGACATTTGATATTTCTGTTATTACACTATTAATTACCATTTTCAATTTTTAAGTTCAGTAAGAGTGGACCAAGTACAACAGTTCAATATCACATAAACATAGTCAATTAATGAGCTATTTAAGGATTATTAACCTTAATAGTTAATAGCTAACAACTTTTGAAAGTATTTTCATAGTTCGGTATGTTTTTGAAATATTGTAGTTACACAGTTCACGATAATTTATTCAGAGGACTGGCGTTTTTCAAAAATTCGGTCAGACAGAGTGAACCAAGTACACAATTCTCAAATAACCGGTGAAATCAATTTCTTCATGAAACGGGTATTGATACATTTCAATATGATGCCCAACAGCTACTAAACAAACAGAGTGACGAACAATTGGAAAAACACTTGTATAGCAAGACAAGCAAGGCGATTTATTATTCCAAATGTTTCTAAGACTTGTAAAATACTGGATCTTTCCAAAAAAGATCTAAGCGTATATACTGGGCTTATAACAGGTCATTGTCCGAGCCGATATCACTTGAAGCTTATGGGAAAACTTCAAGATAATATGTGTCGCTTTTGCGGCACAGATAAAGAAGACTCGGAACATCTACTGTGCCACTGTCCGGCACTCTTTACAACAAGACGTAAGTTCTTCGTCAAGGGGCTGTTAGAACCCTCTGACATTTGGAGAACAACACCCAGTACGGTAGTGCAGTTCATTCGAAATGTCGAACCGTGCTGGGTTAATGCTATTAATCAAACGATGGCGATCACTCACAATAGTGGTACGTCATCTTGATATACATAGCTATAATAAAACTTATCAGGGGCATATGTCACAATAGATCAAAAAACTGGTCGCAGTGATGGAAATACCCGACACGGATTAAAAAACAAACATATTTTGATTTGGAAAGGATTACGAAGAATAAGGTAATTCCATCTATTTTTCTTAGGGATACAAGGTCCACTCTGTCTGCACGCGAATTGCCACAATTTGCTTCAACACGATGATCTATAAAATACGGTATTGACCATAATAAAATGGATTTTCACGTGCTGTCTTGATCAATAATCATCAGAAAATACGTTAGGGGGGCATACGATTTGGAAACGTATTATATTTTGATGATAAACTATTTGGATTATTGGATATTAAGCAATACATATTTTTTCAATTCTCTTGACATCAAGCATTTGGTCAGAGATGGAAATACTCTCATCGTGAATCAATTCGCGAGTGTAAAAGCAACAAACGGTTTACTCACGGTGCCGAGAGTAAGCCGTGTGTGAGTTTATTCGCACCCGCTTGCTTCACGAGTATGAAGCAAAACAAAAACAAAAACACTCATGAATTTTTATTCGCGAAGAACAAGTGGAGATGCGGGAATTGCGTTTTAGTGCGATTTTAATAGCAAAACAAGTAATTATCCATCAGATAGAAGTGTTTTGTGATTTATTGTGCCTGAAAAGTTAATGTGTCGGTCGTGTAAATTCGTTTTTTCACAAAATTGAAAAATGTTCAGAGCTGCTTCGCGAATCAATCACGAGTGCGACCAGCTTCGTTAGCTCGCGAGTGAAGGAAGTGCGAATATATTCTGGCTTCTGTTGTTCACGAGTAGGATAGCTATGCGTTTGTGTCTACTCAGCTGCAATCCTCACTGTTTTCCATCACTGACGCCGACCAGTTATTATATTTGTAAAGCCTACAACGGTTCACCATGATGAAGCACTTTTAGGTGATAATCCATGGCAAAACTACAATCGACAGCAGCAACATAGTAACCACAGATAGTAACCCATAGTATCAGCTCGTCACTAAGCTCCTTACTTGACAAAGGAATCGCATAAATCCAATCCAGTTAAAACCAAGTGAGAATACTTAATATTCCACTCGTGCGATTTGGGGAACAGATAATGAAATGTCCAACCTAAAATCTGCTTGTTTGACCGCAACGTACTGTACCCCCAGCTCCCCCATCTGCACTACTGGTCACGAGCAAACAGATGGAGGAATTGTCAGTTTGTTGTAAAATTCTTCACACTTGCTAAGCTTTATTGCGCCTATACCCGCACCCGTGCTCTCGATCCCCATCCCTGTCGTTCATTACGAGTAAGTGGTTCGGCTCCGACAAAAAACTAGAACCAGAAGCTTTACACAGAACCGGTCGTTGTGGGACAGGAAGTCTATGGCCGAGAGCGAAATGATCGAGACAGGCGCACCCCGAGTCTGCCTGCTCAAAGCTGCTGCTGTTTCTGCTAGCTATGGATGATGACTAGTAAGTCACGATGACTTTTTTGTTGCTACTTTGTGTGCTTAACGATGTAGGTAGGTAGGTAGGTAGGTGCGAGCACGTGGTTCAGTTCATAACTATACATGATTCACGCGAATTAGTTCCGCGAATCGGGAATGAAGAGGAGGATGCGATGGGATGACGTCGGCTGATTCATCATCACAAAGAACCAGAGACCAGCAACGATGGCTTGGAATACGTGCTCATTTCAGGGAACTCTGTAGGCAGAGCTGTTGCACAAGCAGGCTACGTTTGAAAACATGCAACCTGATAAATAACTAGTTACTTACTTACTTACTTACTTACTTCAAAAAATTTTCGATTGATGCTTTCGGAAAATCTCCTATGGCTTTTATAATAAATTCGACCAATAAATTCTTCAGAAATATCTCCAGATTTTCCTCCAGAGATTTCTCCAAGGATTAATTTGCAAAAACTTCCACAGATTTTTCTATAATTCTTTCATGGATCTTTGCTAAAATCCATCCTAGGGATCATTTAAAAAAAAAATTCACAAGTTCCTGAAAAAAATGTCACAGGGATTTTTAAAGATTTTTTTCAGGGACTCCTTTGGAAAAACTCCTCGTAAATTTACCTTGAAGAGTCATCCAGGAAATCCTTAAGATATTCAGTCAGAAATTCTTTCACAAATTCTTCAATAGGTATCCTCCGGAAATTTCTTCAAGAACTCTTTAAGAAAGTCTTACACGGATAGCTTCCAAAAATGTTGCATGGATTACTTTAGAAAACATTTCAAAAATTCCTTTCAAAAACTCTTGCATAGATTGTTCCAGAAATTTAGAAATCATTTATGTACTTTCTCAAAAATACTCCATGGATATTATTTTCGATTCATTCAGAAATTTTTCTACAGATTCTTTCAGAGATTCTTATAAGGAACCTCCTTATAAGAATCTCCTTGAATTTCCTTATAACGAAATTTCTGAAGAAATTAGACAACGATTTCATTTCAATTTCATCAGGAATTCCGCCAAGTATTTTTCACTGTTTTTTTTTAAAGAAGTTTTTCCAGGATTTCTCCATGCGTACCTCTAAGAATATCGCTAATGATTCCTCCAGGAATTCATTTAAAAAAATGATTAAGATTTTAATTATAGGATTTCTCTAGGACTTTTCTTTACAAATATATCTCAAGAGGTTCTGTAAGGTATTCGACCAGTGGTTTCCAGTTGTTTCTTCAGTAAGTCCATCTATTGATTTTTAAAATGTTTCTATATTTTCAGAAATTCTTCCTGCAATTCGTTTTTTTATTTTCTTCGTTTTTTTTGTAAAGTCCTTCTGAAATTTCTTCAGCGATACTTTCGGAAATAGCTCATGAAATTTGTTTGCTTCTCTTCACGAAATTTTACTGGAATTAATAAAGAAGAGTCATTTTACAGGAAATATTTATAAGATTTACAAAAAATCTGTTAGGTATATTTAGATGCATTCCTGTCCTTGTATTTTTTTTTATTTCTTTACTCTCCAGAGATTTGTTCCAGGACATTTGCCTTGGATTTCGTTAGGAGTTTCTTGAGGAGTTTCTCAAAAGATTCTTCTTGAAACTGCTCCACGGGTCTCTTCAGGATTATCTCCGGGATTTGTTCAAGATTCTCAAGGAATTACTTGGAAGATTTCTTCAAAAATTTGTACTTGTATTTCTTTTTTTTATTTCAGTAGAACTTCTGTCAGGGATACCATCAGAATTTCTTCTTTGAATTTTCTTAGAGTTATCTCCAGAAAATCAATATTTCTCAAAAAAAAATCTTTCATTAGATACTCCACAAGGGTTTGCCGTAAAATTCTAATGGAGATTTCTTAAAAAGAAGTGTTACTCAAGAAGTTTTTTCGGGTTTTCCTAGTGCAATTACTTCTAGAGCTTCCATAGGATTTTTTTTTCAAGAATTATCTCAGAAAATCTCATTGAAAGTCATTAAGGATACAGAGATTTCTCCATTTGATCCCCAGGGAGATCTTCAGGAATTCCTCCAAAGATGTTCTCAGCCATTTCTTCCAGAACTCCTCCACGATTTATGCCTTGGCATTCCGCTAGAAAATTCTTTTAGAAACTCCTCCAAGGATTTATGCAAAAGTTCCTCCAGGTACGGCTTCATGAATTCATTTCAGAATTTATTTTCCGGTTATGCTTTAAAAAATTTCAGGAATTCCTTCAGAAACTACTCCTGGTTTTATTATTTGGCATTTCTCCAGGAATTTTCAAGGACATTGTACTTCAAGGATTCCTCCAGTATTTTTTGTGTGATTTCTAGAAGAACTGGAGGAATCTATGTAGATATTTCTATCAGAATCACAGGAATAGTATTAAAAATAACCTTTGTAAGATTTTTGCAGTAAATATTGAAGGAATTTAACAAGAAATTCCTTAAAGATTTCCAAAGGAATTCCTAGAGGAATTTTTGAAAACGAAATCCAAATCATGGAAGAACTTTTGAAGGAAGCCTTAAACGCTTGACTGAATTCCTATAAAAATAAATTGAGAAATTTTAGAAAATTTTCTGGATCTTTCAATAGAACTCTTGGTCTAGAATTCCCGGAGAAATCCGTAGATGTATTTCTTGAAATTCTTGAAGGAACATCTGAACAAACACATCGATAAACTTCTGTTAAACTTCAAAGAAACATCTCATTTTGGAATTTATTCAGACCTTTCTTCGAGAATTCTTCCACATATTTTCCGACGATCCATGGGTTTGTAATTTTCGTTTCAGTGATACGAAATACGCTATTCTCACGCCAGCGGGAGAGTTTATTTTCACTTTTTTACATGAGGAACACTTTTCGCTCCCTCTACTTTTCTAGAGAGTAACGACTAATGATAACTGAAAATCACTTCAACCAGCGGATAATTCTTTATCGTTCAGCCAAATTTTCACTCACCAAATTCTCACGAGAAGATTTTCAAAGCAAATTAACAAAATTGTGATCGCCACGCGATTCGAACCTGGACCATGACTAAAATCAAACGCGACACACGCACTCTAACCACACTACAACGCTAACTACACAGAAGAGAGAATAAATTTGCTGCATAAAAGCTACCATCGTTGTCGTCATATGTGTCAAGAAAAGACAACATAATCGAGCAATCGAAGCAATCGAAAATCTCGCAGCTGTGGGAGTGAGTGAAAATGTTTTTTTGTTCACCTCTAAAGAGAGTTTTCGCAAACCAGATTTTCGCTGAAAACTGGAGTGAGGGAGAGTTCCATTTTCGTGAGAATGAGTGAGCATTCCGAACGCTGACATTATGAATTTGCATCAAGAAAATCTTCCCTAAAATCCTCTGGAAATTTATTCAGAGATCCCTTTGAAAACTTGTCCTTTACAATTGTCTACAATTTCTTCAAAGATCCCTGCAGTTTTTTCAAGAATTCATTCGGAAATTCTTTGAGGATGTTCTTTAGGAATCCCATCAAGAATTTCATTGGAAACTCTAGCAATTCCTTTGGAAATTACTCCAGAAATTCCAGAAGAATTTTTACTTTGGAATAACTTCCAGAATTTTCTTTAGCAGTTTCTCATATTTTTTTGTGAATTCCTCCAGAGATTTCTCAGATTTTTTTTCCAAGACTTCCCCAGAGATTCATTCAGAAGCGACTTCAGAAATTTCCGCTGGATTTTTTCGAATAGGAATCCTGCCAGAAACTTTTCTTGAATTTTTTCTCGGAATATCCAGATATATCTTGAGAAGCTCTCCCTGGTATTCCTTCGGAAATTCCCTCCGGAACTCTCAAAAATTCCTCTAATATTTTTCGTGTTATTCCTGCAAGAACTTTTTTCTAATTGTTTGTGTGCTGTAATTCTTTGAGAAATCTTTAAAACATTGAAACATTGGCGGAGGAAGTTTCTGAATTATTCGCTGAAGGAAAAATCACTGCTTGAAGAAATCTCAGAAGGAATTTCTGGAAAAAATCTTTGATGAATGTCTGGAGAACCTCTTGGAAAACGCTTGATGGAATCCCTAGAAGAATTAATTGGGGAATATAAGAAGAGTTCCTGTAGAAACCCTGTAATAGAGTTCCTGAACATTTTTCAGAAAGAATTCCTGAAGCAATCTGTAAACGTATCTCTTAAGAAATCCCTGTAGAAACGTCTGCATAAACACCTATTTATAGACACATTTCTTGAAGCTTGATCTTTTCCCTCTTTTTTTGTTTTTGAATGGATATTTTGTTGAGATTCGGTGACAGTATGTTATTGACCTAAGGTCTCTTATCACCTTATTAGGCTGCCATCTTAGCTTCCGCTAGTGGAGCATTTCATTTTCAGCCACTGGGTGTTTGAGTCGCACCTTATTGGTAAACAGACGCTAGATTAGGTTCGCTTTTTATAAGAGATGTAAAACCCCCCATTCTTTGTCTTCATACGACCAAAGCTCCCACCGGAGTTGGTAACGTAATCCTGCCTAAGAATGCTCGCATCCCGGCCGATTCCACGTCGAGGTAGGAATTGGGAAGAGGCCAATAACCTCAATGGGCTGGTATAAATTCCGCGATATCCAGCCATATCCGAAAATAAAATCTCTTAAGGTGAGACGGGACGTCGTGTTATTTTTCCTATCTTCCCTCTCATTCTAACAATTTACCTCGTGATTTTGAAGATGGTAATCTCGAGTTCTATCGCACTGAAGATGAACCGGCATATCCACTGCAAGTAAGCTTACACAATGGTAGCTTTTAAATATTAAGTAGAATCTGAGATTACCGCCGTCTTAATAGCAACAGAGCAATGGCGGATATTTCCTCGACCTACCCGTTCGTCTTTAAGAAATTTCTAAAGGAATTGCTATAGAATTCCTTGAAAACATTTCTGAAAAAAAATCCTTATCCGTGCAGAAATTCCTTGGAGTAAAACTTGGAAATACGTGAAGGTCCACCAGGGAAGCTACGGGAAGTATCTTTTATATGAATTTCTTCAGGAATCACTGGAGGAATATCTACTAGAATCACTGAAAGTGAAAATGCAAGAATCTGTGAAGGAGTTTCTGCAGGATTTTCTGGATACATCCCTGATTAAATTACTGGATACATTCTCAAAAAAAAAAAAAAACCAGGAGAAATCTTTGGAGGATTTCGTGGAGAATCGTAAGAATTTCTAAAAGAATCTCCAAAAGAACTTCTGGAGAATTCCCTTGAGAAATTTCTGTTTTCTTCAGAATAATTTTCTACACGTTTTTCTAAAGAACACCATAAAAAAAAACTCCTGGTGTAATGCCCGGTGAAGTTCCAGAAGTCATCCATGAAAAAGAACTCTTTCTAGAAGGAAAGAGTTCCTGGAAGAATTTCTGAAGACATCCATGAATCAATTTTATAACATTTTTCAAAGGGATCTGCTTTGAGGCATTTGTCTTGATCAACTACAAAGCTATGAAATAGCAATGATTGGTTTTAGTTGTAATGTATATGCAATGTTTTAAAAGTTATTTACAAATTCCAAATGGATAGAGGAATTTCTTATGGAACCCATGCAGTTCTTTGAGATTTTTGTGGAGGATTCTCTAGAGAATTTTCGAAAAAAATACTCTAAAACAAATTATGTGGCAATCCGTGTGAGATTTCACAAAAAAAAATCGCTGGAGAACTTTCTGAAGGATTTCGTAGAAGATTTTCTAAAAAACAACCTTAAGCAATTACCAAAGGAATCCATGGAACAATTTGGAGAAGGAATTCTAAACGAGTTCTTGGAGAAATTTCTGGATGAATCTCTTGCGAACTTCGGAAGAGTTTCTTAAAAAAAAATCATTTTATAAAGGGATCTCGGAATAATTTCTCAAAGATGTCATGGAAGACTTTCTGAAGAAGTTTCTGAAGAAATCCTTACTGAATTTTCTAAAGTAATTCAATACTTTTTTCTGTGGGAATCTCTTGAAGAATTTCCGAAGATAATCATGGATGAATTCTTGAAGCAATCCTAGCCAGATTTTCTATATTCAGTATATCTTCTCATAATTCAAAAGACAATTCCCTGAGTTTTCCAGGCTTTTCCAGGAGAAATTTTGATTTTTTTTAAATAAAAAAAATTTTATGAAACATATATATTTTTCAAAAACTAT
The DNA here is from genome assembly GCF_035046485.1 of Aedes albopictus. Taxonomy (NCBI): domain Eukaryota; kingdom Metazoa; phylum Arthropoda; class Insecta; order Diptera; family Culicidae; genus Aedes; species Aedes albopictus. The sequence continues at coordinate 414,804,153 of NC_085138.1, forward strand.
ACAAGAATATAATCAAAAATTAAGTAAACAAACATCTTTCAAGATTTCTGAGAGTTGTTCCTGTTTCTACCAGAGTTCCGTCGTGGATTTCCGCAGAAGTTTTTCATGAAATACCTGTTGGAGTACCTCCCGATATTTCTTCCAGACGTCTTCCGATGCGCTTCCAAAATTATTCAAAGTTCTCAAGAACGAGTGTCACTTAGTTTAGCTTTCCAACAGCTTTTCTCGTGATTTATACCGATAGTTTTCCCATATTTCTCTTGGATTTTCTTACGGAATTTCGCCCGTAGATGCTGTCGAGATTGCTCGTAGAAGTTTTTCCCCAGATGTCACATTTTTCTCAGATTTTTCCTGAAGTATCTGTCTAGATTTCTTCAATTGGATTTTGCTGAGTTTCTCGCCAGATTTCACTTGTATTCCTACAAATATTTCTCCGGGAATTTCTTTGAAGGAATTTTGTAAGTTATCGTAGGAGATATTCTAAGAAAAAATTGTAAAAAAAATCTCTGCAGGAATTCTGGGAGTACTTCAGATATTCCTAGAGAAGTATCCAGAATCTCGGGACAATTTCCGGTAACGATTCCAGGAAGAGTTCTTGGAATAATGCAAAGAAAATCTGTAGCAAAAACCTTAGGTGTATCGCTGCAACAAATCCGGTACAACTACGAGGAACAGCCTGACTCTGAACGAATTCACGGGAAGAATTCAATGGGAAATATCAACAATAGCTCCTGTAGGAATCCCAGAAAGCATTCCGGAAAAAAAAATCTTAGGAGAAAGTCCAGAGTAAATTTAGAAAAACTCCGAAGAAACCTCCCAGGACCCACAACGGAAGGAATCTTCGGAGTTGCAGGAGAAACTCCGAGAGAAATCTCAGGTAAAACTTAAAAAAAAAACACGAGAACCTTTGAGAGGTATCCCAGCTGAAACTCTTGTAGAAAATGAGGAAGCCAATCTTGAAGAAAACTCACAGAATTTTCAAACTTTTTGAACTCATTACAGGAAAAACTTTGGAAGAAATCTCGGGAGGAACTCCTGCAGAAAGTGCGTGAAAAACTCCTACAGAAATCCTTAGAGGAACTCTAGTAGAGAGCCCAGGAATAACTCCAGTAGAAATTCTGGGTCGATCTTCTGGGGAGGTCCCAAAGAAGAACACCGAAAGGAATTGCGTGAAATCGCCAAAAGAAATCTGAAGAGAAATTTTGGGAGAAATTTCGCGACAACTTCTACGGTTTATCCAAATAAAAATTCGTAAAGAAAATTCGAGATAAATTCTGGTAAAAATCCTACAAAAAATTTCTTTGAGACAAACGTAGGAGGAACTCCTGAAAAAGTCCTACGAGGGGCTTTGGGAGCAATACCGAGAAGAGGCTCTAGGAGGAAATTATGTAGTATCCCCATGAAAAACTTCAGGAGGGATCGGACGGAATTCTGGAATCCTGGAGAAAAAATCTAAGAAATACAAAGAAAAATGCGGAAGAAATTTTGGGAGATATCCTGGGAGGTATTCCTAGAGATATTTCTTAAAAACTTCCAGAAAGGTTGCTGGAATTTATGGAAAAATCCTTGTAACGGAATTACTACATGGATTTTAACTTCCAGGTTCACGTGGGGTTGGTAGCATCGGAATCGTCAGCTTGACGAAAATATTTGCTAGCCCCCCTTGTGTTCCTCGATTATTTAGATAATCGATTTCAGGTAGTAGGCAGTAGATTTATAAGAGCTTTGAGAAACTTCTGGAGGATTGAGAAGATAATAGAATTTCTAAAGAAAAGAAGAACTACTCAGGCAATCACCAAAAAGTCTATGCGATTCGATCCTTGATAGATTTTTTGGAAGAATCCAGGAATTCCTGGAGAAATTTCTGGGAGATTCCTTGAAAAAAAATGAAAGCATCCCTGAAGAAATTTCTATAGAAATGCCTTGAAGAATTTCTCAAGAAATTGCAGGATGGAATATAGATATGGACGATTTATACGTCTAAGTGCGAAAAGTTAGAATATTGATAAAGGTATTTCTCAAGTATCTCTGTGGAGTTGTTGTACAAACAGGCTATGGCTTACTTACTTATCTACTTACTTACTAACTCATTTACTTTTCTACTTTTTCACCTACTAATTTACTTACTTATTGTTTTACTTACTCACTTACTACCATAGCTTTCACAAGCTCAAATCATCATCACTTTTATGAGATTTTCGTTATTTTGTCCGCAATACGATCTAGCGCCAACAAATGCATAATTAAATTTAATGGTTGTCGATGACATTTGCGAAAAAATTTGATTGGAAACCCATAATTCTTTTGCGCAACCATTGCCAACCTACCATGACCACGGTTAAGACAGGTGGACGGTCGTCCGTGTCCGCATTTCACAGAGGCTTCCATCACCACACCACAATCGTCCGTTCCATCTTTCACCCAGTCAGCCACCGCGCAGGCAGCCATCGGCCGCATTGGATGTAATCGTGACACACAAAAACATAGCAAGCCTAGGTCCAAACAACCACTCTGCGCCTCCTATGGTCTCAGTCAGATGCTCGGACACCTCACACGACATATCGCAGGCAGACAGTCAGTCAGTCGTTCAATATCTCTGACTGACGGCTTTGAGTTCGCTGGATCGCTGAACGCATCGCAGTGTGCCAAGCGAGCCGAGAGATGCTGTGATGTAACAACCGAACAACAACAACCCCCCTGAGTCTGGCTTTGACTGCCTGAAGCCACAAAGAAAAAGAAGAAGCAGGGGGATCCCGCAGATGTAACAGTGCCAGTCAGTAGTGGCCAACAAGAGAGAAATGTGCCACTTTTGGGGTGGTTGTGTTTTGGTGTGCCACTTTCCGAGATGGATGGCGTGAGCACACTAGGCCAAGACATCCATTTTTCATCACTTCTTCAATTGTTGTGGCTTTTTTTTTGTTGCATGATGCCGATGATGATGATGGTCTATCTCGCTGCCGCAGCGCAGCGCAGCTGAAGAATGCATTTCGATGACTTTGAAACGTCGCGGTGAGGAAGAAAAAGAAACGTTTTCGCTTCGATGCCTTTCACTTTCAATGATCAAACTTGCGCCAGAGCGCGTCGTCACCGCGTCGGTCGTCTTTGTCGCGCAATGAATTCATTTGGAGATAGAGAAAAAAAAAGCTTGCACAGAGCTTTCAGAGGTGACAATAACGGCAAATGCGGTAGCATTTTTTCGAAGCAATCATAGCAGGCTCCTCCGGCCCGGCGGCGGTTGTTATCGGTTAGCGTGCATTTCGGCAATGCAAGCGAACCAGGGAAGCGTGTAACCATAGTTACCCGCCTGGGTTTGAGGTGTCCATCCGCGCATGGTTTCCTCGTCATGCAAAAGAGTGTGTGCGAGTGGCTTTGTGCAAGCAAGTAGGTAGGTACAGCACACACAATAGAAAGGGCAATCTGGGTTAGAGCGGCTGATGACGATGGTTTATGTCATTTCGGTAGCATTTGAAGTAGCTGACGGATGTGCCTCGTTATGAAGATCGGTGATGTAACGCAAATGCTAAATAGGAAAGCTTAACAAGTGGAGTTATGCATTAGGATTGTATTGGAAAACTTGTTGGCCAAAGGGAGAACACCTCTTGGACCCCAGTCAATAGGCAGAAGAAGAAGAAACCGAAAAAGAGGTTGGGTAGAGCAGTTACCAGTAAGGGAGGCAAGGGTGACGCTCCCATAACCAAGATCAACGAGTCTTGGTTCTCGGAGGACAGGAGCGATGCGAATGCCACTGATCTGTGAAATAACCCTTGAGCTTAGGGAGGACACCGAGCGCAAGGGCCCCGAGACAGTGACACTATAGCTGTGGAGTAATCAACATGGCTACCGATGGTGAGCCTATCGTCGATCATCCCCCAGTGTCGAAGTGATAGTGCAATCGCCTACACTGATCACTGCTTGTTGCTCCGACTTCCGGTTGTTGGCAACCACCACCTCAGTTTTGTGGTGAGCCAATTCTAGTCTCCTAGAGCTCGTCCATAACCTTGATCGAGTGGGTAGAAGTCAACTCCATTTCTTCGTTCGATTATTCATCATAGACTTCCAGCGTAATGTCGTCAGCAAAGCTGACGATCTCCATCCACCGGAAACTCAACACCTCGATGTACATGACATTCTATAGCACCGGACCTAGGATGGAGCTTTGCAAGACTCCTGAGGTTATGTGAAAGCACTTTCGACCCACCTCTGTATCGTAAGCTAGTACTCGATCGTACTTAAGTCAAATTTAAGTTTCAAAACAGTGACTTGATGTGCCTCTGTGGCACATCTTGGCACAACGTTCCAAGCGACTACTCCTTGCGTTTAAAGACTTGTTTGCGTCCCTGGCCGGGCTTTCCGTAACCGAACGGCTGCGTTAGCCATCTGCACCTCGCACTGTTGCCGTAGTGCCGTGACGAGCTCTTCCAGGTCAGTGATCGCATCTAGTTTCTCCACCTTCAGAGTCGCATCGGCTGTAAGAGCCCTCACCTCTACGCCTTTGCGTTCCTTATCGCGCTTGTACGTCTAATACAGCGCACGTCGGCTCCCAGATCCACGAGCTTGGTGTTATTCCTTATCACCTCCGAGAACTTGCACTTTCAGTCTTGATGACGGTTCGCCTTTCTCGTGATTGGCACCTCTCCTCTTACGTTTTCTAGGCCTGGTGTAGCGTAGGGACCGCTGCACCGCTTGTGGTTTCTTCCTTTTTTGCTTTCTCTCTATTTTGGTCTAAGGTATCAGTAGGTCGGCTCAAGAAGCACGTTTTCCTCCATTTGGGAAATTTGTGCCATTAACTTAACATTAACTTTGGTCTAAGGGACGTCTTCGCAATGGTCGTGTAACCCCCCGTTTACTTAGATCCGAGACAGGCCAGTCTTTTCAAGCCTTACTTTTCCAACTTGCCTAGATGCCTGGCCGGGTCCGACTTACCAGCGTTGCTGCCGACTTTCGGGGTTAACGCCATAGCCTTACGGGCGCCGCATGGTAGCTCCTCACCTGACGACTGCTGTTACACGCTTCTGAGAATGCTTACCAAAACTAAGCGCATCCACCACTACTCTATAGCTACCGTCTGGAGACTTCGGAACCTTTGTATTCGTGGTTTCTACAACTGCAGAAGTTTCCATGAGTCTTGCTTGGCTGTCGTTATTAATATTCAAAGTCTCAACAGGGCCTGCTTTAGGTCCTTGCTAATGTTGGACTTCGAGGACGCAAAGTCAATGATGGAGTCCAGAGTGTGTGTAGTTAGGCCCAAGCTTGCTATTTGGTGAAAAAATTCGCGAAATGATGCGATTCGCTTTCGACAACGAATACGTTTTCACCCTACCTCGCTATATCAAATCAACCTCCTGTACGAATAGCACACGGAGAGACTCGATGCTGATCAGCATTGTTGGCAGCTCCTTTTCGCCGTTGAGCTGTAGCGTTCCAGCCAAGCCTGTCTTTTCATCGCTTTCGATGCTTTTCGATCACCTTTTCACGAAGCATTGAAGGCTGGGAAAGTTATAAGTGTGGTATTGGTACATGCGAATGTTGCTTCTGTGTGTTTGTCGAGCGTTCGTGCCGTAGCTTTTAAAACCAACCCATTCGGTGTTGTTCGGATGTTCGGGTGAGCATGTGGCGGCAATGACAAATACGTGCAAAATCGTGTGTGAGTTACATCATGTTGGTTTTGCCACCTCTTTGCCTCTGGTCATCGCTGAGCAGTGTAGGTACAGTTCAATCGCAAGCGAAAAAAATACAATTGATAAGTTGATTGAGCATTCGTGAGGTGAGATTTTGCATCATTGGTTAGGCCTCGGCAGCTGGAGGCCGGATTTGCGCGCGCGTTGCCTTCGGTACTCCGATTTATTTTTTCCTTTCGCATTTTTAGTTCGATTGATGGCAGGCGATTATCCGCTGAATTTGTTCCTTATTATTCTCTTTCTATGGATTCTATATCAATTATTATATTAATTAAATTTTATAGGTACCATAGGTGATAGTTTGTATTCATATGTTTATAATGTCCTCTTTTCAAATATTTTTTCATTGACTTTGTATAGTTCGTCACCATGAGTGTCGACTTGGATTCTTGTTCCGTTTTGTCACTGTTCGGGATGGCATCTTACAAATTATTTCTTTTCATTGAATTTCATTTTCTTGTGCAATCTCCTAACGACATACTTTTTTTCTATATATCTGTCTATGTATATTTAGAGACGAACCAGCCAAGGGCTGAAAGTCTCTCAAATAAAGATAAATCGATCAATCAATCTATGTATATTTGTTGTCTGTATTTTTATGAATAAAATATTGAGCAATCACCTTACGTGGTTGGTCGATTGTTTGCTTTCCGCGTGATGCGAACAATAGCACTGCAGTCTGCACGGCATGCTTCAACTTCAAAAGGTCATATTACTTATCAAAGTGAATCCTGACCCAACGATACCTTCCCTGCTAACAATCACTCCTTCCTGCTGCCTTTGGTGGAGACGTGCGGTAAACGCCAACTTTCACATAACAAAGGTTGCTATTAACATCCCTTCCCTCTTCAAACCTGACTGCAAGGACGTGGCCGGCGCCGTTATTGTGCCGTTAAAAAGAGCCTCTGAAGCGTACACAGTTAGAATGTTGACCACTCCCAGTCAATTATTCAGTTGATTCATTGTGCAACTGTCATTGGTTCGGGTCAATCACGGAGTAGCAACATAGATATGCGCAGTCAGCACAGAACAGATGTGTATCTTCGAACAAGTTTGAAGTTTCGAGGTGGAAGTCGTGAAATTGTCACTTGGAAAACTAGATTGGAATGAATTTCCATGGGAAAATAAAAAATCATCAAAGCGTGCTACATCGTCTCCCTATGTTCGCTGTAGGATAAAGCTTGACTTCCACCACCAGGTTCGCTAGTGTTGAACTATCAAACGAGCAGTGCTTTTCGTAACGAAGATTCACCCCCGTGCAGTCAGTCTAAACTAAGCTTAGTTAAGCAAAGTCGATGATGAAGTCCAGCTGCTGCGCAGCCACCTCCATCGCAAAGAGCTAATCTCGATTCTTGTTGGTGGCCTTCATCAACCACGCTCCGTCCAATAACTCACCCGACAAACTAGCCGGGGAGGAAATTGGGTTACCGACACTGGCACTTCGTGCACTACTTCTCCTCCTACTCTCCTTAACGGACCCTCCTTCAGCAACTTTGAATTGACCAACACTCCTTGTAATAAAAACTGTTTCGCAGTTCGGGATTTTCCGCAAAATTCGACTGGAACGATGACATTTCACCGCAGCGCGTCGTCTATTGTACGCGCTGCCTCAGTGTAGACCCGATCCAAAGGGCCTATCGGACGCAATCCGTAAGAATCCTGTTTGTCTAACTTCACCCAGCAGAGGGCAAAACTTCTTCTTTCACGGGTTGTTTGTAGACATTGTACAGTGAAAGGTACCATACCTTGCTGCAGCCTAACGCTTGCTTTTTTGGCATACAGATCGAAATCATTCGTCAGCACAGATAAACAGACGTAACACTCTGCTAATGCCCATCGTACACCGATTTAATAGTCTATTTAAAAATTGGATAGTTGGCCAACTGGCCACCCGTGACGCTCGCATCTTTTTTGTTCGAGCTTGACGTTTGCTCACTACTACTACCTAGTTGATGGTATGTCGTTTAAGTATTGAGCGAATATGTTTCCGTGATTATGATTTGAATCGGAAAATGTAAGTGTAATGTCTGTGCTTTCAGACTCATCAACAGCTTAACAGCTATAGTCCATTTTACGAGCCGATTTTATGAATGAATTTTGACAGGAGGTAGTGTCCAATAACCCGTGAAAACCAATATCATCATCAACATTGTTGTCACTTCGTAAAATGGCTCATAGAGTAGCTGTCAGGAAACACGGTCTTTTCGTCCTTCCAAGTAGACCCGTTTCGAAAACTCCGCGTCAGTAGAAATCTCAGTTGGCTTGCAAGTTCTTCTCAAGGATCGTCAACGTTTCGTTTTCGAAGAGGTCTTATAGTGTTTTGTGCATGGTGTGGAGGTGAACCTTTGTTCAATGCTGTTTATTCTGGAAATCGCAAAATCTTATCTGCCAGTGGTGCTTTCTCTACTTCAGTATGTGGTCATTTACTTGGAGGTAGCAAAATCAATGAATCCTTAACATTTTCTCTTTAGTCACAGACAAACATACGTCTCACTCTACCCACTTCCCATCGTTTCCCTTTATAACGGACTATTCAAATATGCTGTAGTTCGCAAATCTCTCGCTCATGGCGCTCGCATCGTTTTTGCTCCTGTTTGACGTTTGCTCACTACCGCCATCTACTCAGCGAGTTTGCGAAACACAGTGTTTTTAGCATTGGGCGATTATACTTTTGTGACGATGATTTTGGTAAAAAAAAATAGCCAAAGAATGTCAATGTCTCGAGTGTTCGTGTGACCAACATCTAGTTTGTCACGCCCTTACAGCGTCAGTGCCGGTCCTACAAGTGTCAAATCAATTTTTATAAACAAAACAAAACATCCACAACAACATGTATATTAAAAAAAAAATTGATAAATACATATGAGGTATGAAATAAAATAAATTAATTTATTAGCTGCAGCGCCATTAACGATCTGATTTCTCATATATCTACTATGATTAATATAATCGCCTTTTGTTCCAAGTGATACGTCTGTTTGTCTGTGCTTTAGTATTTACTTTTCATATGCTGCAACGAGCCCAGCAATCTTTATTGAGAGAATATTTAATAAGAGTTTTCCTTATTTAAAACATTAGCGAATCTGCGATTTAAACAAAAAAATAACATGGAATGAACTCACCAACTTACATATGAACCCCAATCAAAGGCTTATAGACATGCAGAATGTGCACTCTTCCGTGCAGTCTATCATTGGTAGTTCGGTAAAATCAAAGCTGGTTACTCAAGCTTCCAAATTTCAGCGCCCCTATACTGGGACGAAATATTATTAAATTTTTCTTCAGGAGTTTTTATCGGATTTCTCCAGGAGTTTGACTAGAAATTTCTAAAAGAAATTCTTCCAGAAGTTTCGGAGATTTTCTCAGAAACTCCACTGACGTTTTCCTTTACAAATGAATCACTAAAATAACTAAAACGGTCGCTATGAGTTGAACAGAAAGCGCCACTGTACGGTGGCGCTTTTGTTATGATGTAGCGAGTAGCGGTAAAGTTTGCTTAAAAAAATTATATAAACTCCGGAAACTCCACTGGGTATACATGCATCCAGGGATTACTTTGGATTTTTTTTTCAGACCTTTCTACAGGGTTTCCAGTTTTTTCAGGTACTCCCTTAAATATATCTTCAAAAAATATTTTTTTATATTTTTTTTCAGTGGCGTTTTAAAGATTTGCTCCAGGTATTTTTGTATTTTGCGGGGTTGCACTCGAAATCCCATCAGAAGTTGAATAAAGAATTCGTCTTAGAAATCTTTCACGGTTATTACCACGATTTAAACGGTATCTTTCAAAAAAATTCTGCATGATTTTCTGCCTTAATCTCTCTCTCTTTCTCTCTTCTTGGCGTAACGTCCTCACTGGGACAAAGCCTGCTTCTCAGCTTAGTGTTCTATGAGCACTTCCACAGTTATTAACTGAGAGCTTCCTCTGCCAATGACCATTTTGCATGTGTATATCGTGTGGTAGGCACGAAGATACTCTATGCCCAAGGAAGTCAAGGAAATTTCCTTTACGAAAAGATCCTGGACCGACCGGGAATCAAACCTATCACCCTCAGCATGGTCATGCTGAATACCCGTGCGTTTACCGCCTCGGCTATATGGGCGCCTGAAACACTTGTAACGTTTTGACGTTTTTTTTCTTTTTAAGCAAAATAATTTTTGCTTTAGATTTGTAAATTAAGTTTATTTTAGTCGGTTTGAATGAGATAGCAGTAATTAAATTTGATAATTGAATTTCATATTGATTTTGAGATGACGAAACAGTTCGAGAGAAACGGTTGTGACGTTTTTCTCTTTTTAAGTAAAATTATGTAAATAATTTGTTTAATCAAGTTTTAGGAATTAATTGCATTTGTAGAAACTGGCGAAAATGTATGATTGCATTTGCATTCGTAACATAACCTGACTTTGCTTATAACTGTTCGTCTTGTAAATGTAAATAATTTGTCGGTATATGGTTTGTGTCTCGGCTATAGCAATGCCATAAAAAGACGTAGTGAGTGCAGCAATGGCTCCTGAATATATGTATCTCAGTTACACCATCTTGACGAATCTAGACCGGCGCCAAATTCTTAATTCGCCATTCGAATTTGTCGTTGGCGCAATTTCTAGAGATAATATGTTAATTGTTTAGATAGGTTTCATGTTGGGAAAATGACTTGAGCTCGTTCATTTCGCTCGCATATCGGCTGGAAAGTAGTAGTCTTCGCGCTATTGAGTTAAAGTTTTTTGATCTAGTTGAACATTTGAATTGTGTTAGTTGACTATCGTTTATAAGGTAATTTAAGAAAAGTGAAATGTTTTAAGTGAAGTGTTCAAAACGGCTAATTGATAATTTTCCATTATAGTAAAGTAACGTAGTCTTCGTCTTCGCGATCGCTACTAAAGTTTTTTAGTGAATTTTAAGTACAAAAAGGTAAATATTCGAAATTGTTGTTTAAATAATTTGAAGTGAAACTAATGTCATTCGCGTTGGACATTCCAGCGCTCTGGCGCTTTTTGGTACGGGCTGGAGTAACGTTGAGCGTCGACCGGAGTCGACGGCCCAAAGCACCGTGGCGTTTCGGCCACCTTTTCCGTCAAAGGACATTTTCTTCGAGTCCGTGCAACCGCCAAGGCCCGCCCCAAGGGGTAGCAAAACGGAGAGTGAGTGAGGTCGCTTAGCCAAGCGAAGCGAAATTACCGGTGGTCGCCAATCAACCGCCCGGAATAGTCCACCAAGTTACAACCCGTGTGGACCGCCCGAAAGAACGAAGCGAACCGGAACTTCCTTATGGTAACCAACTTCGCCCGCTCGGCCTAGTAGGAATGTAAGTACGCGAAGCCTGGTCGTTGGGCAAGCGGGTTTCTGTTTGGAAGGAAAGGTTCATTCCGGACGTTCAAGGGCCGCAAAATCGGAAGTCTTCCGTCCAGCCGCCACTCACCCCGCACCTATAGTTTCGGCCATACCCGCACGGACTCGCTACGCTGCCCGCCATCCTGCAGCAAAGGCGGAATCTCTTCGGCGCCATCACCCGAAGGTTTCCACCGCCATCGCCGAGGTTCGTGCTGTCTACGAGCATCGCATCGAGTCAACGTCAAAAATCCTGCGCAGGTACGTGGAAGTGTTTTGTTCATGGCCATGATTAGCTTCCTTTAGAGTAGTTCCCGTTAACCAAATATTACCGTCCAACCCGAATGATTGTTTTGCAATAAAGAGGCTGTTAGAGTAGAAGTACCGAAACTTGATTACGTTCCGTTTTTAGCGCTTCTGAAAGATTTTTCGCTTTTCTTAAGGTTTTAGTTTCCGTTTCGTTCAGGCTAATTGAGGATCGGACTTCCGCTTTTCAAATTCGGTATTGCGTTTGCGGTTGGATGAGCTTAAGTCGTTGTTGGGTTCTTTCTTAAAAAGGGGTTGGGAATAGATGCGAAGAAGTTGGCGTGTATCTAGATTCGAAGAGTTTTCGGTGTTTTTTTTTGGAGTCAAACGACCGTTCGAAAGCCCTGAGGAACTTGTCTCAGCAAAGTCGGGCAAACAACAGACTGGTGGTCTCTCCAACGAGAGTGGCGCTTAAGCCACCAGGTTTACCAAGCCCTCGTGCGAGTTTGAGAACGGTTACACACTGAAAGCAAAAATGCAAGAATCTCTGGAGAAATTCCTGCTGGATTTTCCATGAATCCTCGAAGAAATTCCTTCACACATTCCCGAACAAGTTTTCAATGAAGCCTCTAGAGCGATTTCAAATCTCTGAACATCTTAAAGATATACCAGTATGAATTTCTGAAAAAAATCTCTGAAAGACTTTCTGAAAATACCACTGGATTTATGGAAGAAATTGGAAAAATTTCTGAAGGAATCTTTGAGAAAATTCTCGAGAAATGCATGGCAAAATTTCCAATGGATTTTCTTAACGAATCCCTAGATGAATTTCTGAAGGAATCTACGGGAATATTTCTGAAGGAATCTTAAGTAGAATTTTTGAAGAAGTCTGTGGAGGACATTCTAAAAAAATCCTTGGAAAAATTTCTAGAGGAAACATGGTTTTTTATTTTCTGGAAAAAATCGCTGAAAGCATTCATAGGTAGAAGAATTTGAGGATGATTTCGCGAAACAATTCTCGTACGGATTTCTTAAAAAAGTTATGAAAAAAATCTAGAATTCTTGGAAAAAAATCTAGAGGATCCTGTGAAGAAAATTTTGATAGAAGTTCTGTAGGAATTTCTGGAGCAATCCATGAAAGATGTTCTAAAACAAACTTTCAATGGAATCTATGGAAGATTTTACCCATGGTGCAATTTCGGAAGGAATGCTTGGACCGTTTATGAAGAAGTTCTTAAATTAATTGCAAGGGTAATCTTTGAAAAACTTTTGAGAAAATTCTCAAGAAAACTATTTTTGTATATTCTAAATGAATGCTAGGAATACAAAACTGTAAGAATTCTCACAGAAATCTCTGAAGGCATTCCTAGCAGAAAGTGTTTAAAATTCATTTGAAGAAATTTCTGAATCACTGGATGAATTTCTGTAGAATACCTGGAGAATTTTTTGCAGGCATCCAAGGAGTTTTTCAAAGATATCCATGGATGGTTTTCTAAATGAACTCTTTCTGGATGAATCTTATAAAGAATTTATGAAAGAATCACACAATAATTTCTGGAGGTATTCAGATTGGAATTTCTGAAACTTTCCATACCAGATTTTCTTAAATAATCCTCTGTATTATTGCTCGTGAAATGTCTGAATTAATATGTAAGAAACTAAAGACATCCCTGGAAAAGTTCTTGGAATTTATGCAGGGAATCCTCCAGGAATTCTTCCAAGCATTTCTCCAGTGGTTCTTCCAGGCCTGCCTTCAAGAATTTCTCCAGCAAAACCTCCAGGAGAATTTCTCCAGGAATTCATTCTGAAGCTCCTCCCAAATTTTGTCCAATATGTTTTCCAGCAATTCCTTCAGGTATTCCTCCAGACAATCCTCCATAAGTTCTTCCAGAAATTTCACCAGGAATTTCTTAAGGGATTTCTCTAGGGACTTCTTCAGGGATTACTCCAGTAATTACTTCAAGCACTGTTCCAGGATTTCATTCTGGAATTTTTTCAGGGACTCCTCCAGGATTTCCTCCTAGAATTCCTCCAGGAATTTCTTCAAGAATTCACACTAACTATTTTTTACCGAACTCAGTAATATTTTTGACGAGATTAGAACAGCTGAGCGCTCGGTGATCATTTCGGTAATTGAAACGATTACTGAGCACTCAGTAGTCACAGCATTTCAACGAACTGTCAAAAATAACCGAAGCGTTTGCTATAGCATGACGATAGCTCAGCATTTTTTTGACAACCGTTCGGTAAAACCATACGCAATTTTTGGGTGGATAGCTGAGCAGGCCAGTACTTTTTTTTGATGAAGTTCAGTTACTATTTCGGATTGTTTTCACTATAAAAATAACTGAGTAGCTCGATATTTATTATCGAGCATCAGCAAAACAACATTTTTTAAATTCATAAAATGCGGAAACGAGGTTTTTATTCACTGCACTATGAAATATATTTTTTGATGAAAACTTCTGACTTCAGCAGATCCAGTTGTGAGCCATCTACGTTTCCGGGAATTAGACCGATAAAAAAGCATTTTCTGTCGTCTTGCGGTTGGTTTTTCTATAAAGAAAAAGATCACGAAAATGAAGGTACTCACAGTTTATCATTTGATCATACCTTACGCTGCTGCAAATGTTCGAAAATGCCGTTCAATTTTGCTTTTACAGCCGCCAAACTTGCCTTCGAATCTTTAATTTCACTGCACACTGAAAATAAACAAGATGGCGTAGGTTCAAATTGTTTGACAGCTACGCTACGATAATAACAGTTTGTTCAGCACTTTTGAACAGTCAAATGACGACTGCTCAGTAAAAATTTCAATATTGCTGACTGATCAGTAACAAATTTTACTGAACTTTTTCATTACAGGAGAGAAATTGTGTGTGCTGAGAATATCAGCAACAAGTTTTACCGTAGACAGCATATAATTTCAAAACACTGCAGTAGTCAGCAATGTTTGTAGCAGTATTCAGTAGAGGCTCGAGAAAAATGCCGAGTGTTCAGCAATTTTGCAGTTTTGACGAATATATCCGCAAAAAAAAAGTACCGAACATCGAGTGTGGGATTAAGTGTGTTCTTACAGCAGTTTCTTAAGAAATAACTCACCACAGTTCTTTCTTAAATTTCTCCTGGAAATTCTCCAGAGATTCCTTCAGAAATTCTTCCAGAAAATATCCAGGAAATATTACAGGATTTTTTAGGGACTCTTCAGGAAATCCTCCAGTAATTAATCCAGGAATTTCTCTCCAAGGATTCCTCTAGGAATTCCTGCAATCATTTCTCCAGGCATTCCTCCAAGAAATCCTCCAGACATTGGTCCAGGAAGTTTTGCAAGAAATTTCTCAAGGAAATCCTCCAGGGAATCCTCCAAAGATTTTCTAGAGATTTCTCAAAGGATTGTTTCAAGGATTCCTCCTGGGATTTCCCCAGGGATTCCTCCAGAAAATCATCAAGAAATTCCTTCAAGATTTTTTTTTTCAAGAGATTTCCTCAGAAACTGTTTCAAGGCTTTCTCCCAGCATTCTTCTTGAGATTCCACCAGGGTTCTTCCTGTAATTCATCCAGGGAATTCCCCAAACATGTTTTAAAAATTCCTCCAGGAATTCCTCCATGAATTGTTCTAGGGATTTCTCCAGGAATTCCTACAGAGATTTTTTCAGGATCTCATTCAAATTTTCCTCCAGGGATTCTGCCAGGAATTTATTCAGAGGTTCCTCCTGGAATTCCTCCAGAGATTTATCCAGAAGTTGCTTCAAAAATTGCTGCGTAGATTTCTTTAGAAATTTCTCCAATGATTTCCCCAAAAATTCCTCTAAGAATTTCTCAAGAAATTCTTTTAGGAACTCATCCAGGGATCCCTCCAGAAATACAACCAGGAATTTCTACAGGTATTCCACGAGTGATTCATTCTAAATTTTTCCAGGGTTATCACCGAGAGTTCGTAAGAGAATTCCTCCAGCATTTCTGCTGAAGTTCTTTAACAGATTCATCCAGGAATTCCTTCAGGTATTTCTCCAGGAATTACTCTAGGGATTGCTCCGTGAATCTTAAAAAATGTATGCAGGAGTTTCTTCAGAATTTGTATATATCCTTCCATCACCTTTTCCAGGGAAAATGGAAGAGTATGTGAAAATTCTGAAGACCTAAAAATTTCTCCGGGATTACCTTTAATTGCTTCAAGGATTTCTTGTGGAATTTCTCCAGCAATTCGTATTGAAATTCTTTAAGATAATTATAGAGGGATGCATATAGGAACCAGAAAATTCTCCAAGAAGTCAACCAGGAATTCTTTCACAATTATCTCAAAGAGTTTTTTTTAATAGTTCATCCACGAATTTGTTCCATCCATGAATTTCTTTAAGAATACCCTCTGCAGGAATTCATTCAGAAAGTTGTTCTTTCAGGAATATATCCTGAAAACCTTTTTTTCCTCCATATATGCCAAGGATATATCTATTTTTTTTTCTGGAACTCCTCAAGAGATTCCTCTAGGAGTTTTTTGGAAAGATTTTGATAGTGTTCCTTTAGAAAATCCATCAAGAATTCTTTCTTAAATTGGTCAAGTGACTCCTTCAAAAATTCCCCCGGGGATGCCTCTGGGGTTTCCTCCAACGATTATTTAAGGATTTATCCTACACAGAAAAATATATTCATGTAAAATTCAGCGATAAATCATGCACATAAAGGGAATGCTATAGTTAGTGCATATTTACATGAGATATCATGTAAAATTACGTTACAATCGTGTAAATTTCCGCTAATAGTGACGCAACCGGTTGTGGTCCATGATGGTTTACGCGATGGTTGGCGGAAATTTACACGATGGTAATGTAATTTTACATAATATCTCATGTAAAAGTGCACTAACTCTAGCATTCCCTTTATGTGCATGATTTCTCGCTGAATTTTAATTACATGTTTTTTTCCGTGTAGGAATCTTTCAGGAATTTTACCAGGAGTTACTTTTCAAATTTTGGGTAGAGATTTCTCCAGGAATTTCACTTGTAATATCTCTAAGAAACTGTCTAGGAATTCCTTTAGATATCATCCCTTCAACAGTTTCTTCAAGAGTTTGCTCAGCTATGAAATCCTACGAACACACTTAATTTGATATGCCGGGATCTCAGCATTTTCTCAAACTTTCGCACATTATCGCATTACCGAGATCTCAGCAACTTTGACAGTTCATTACTGAGATTCGGCAACTGCTTTGCTGAGAATCAGCTAACAAATGTAATTTTCACTGAGATATCAGTTTTTGAGTTTGCTGAGTAGTCGGTTGTGCGCGGAAAGCCGAGCCAGCGGATATTTTTTTAAGTGTGAAGAATCGTATACATTATTTAACAGGACGAAATTAAAAGGTACAAAACTGATTCGAATAGTTTTTGAACCGCTTCCGTAACATCTTGGTTATATAAGGATCGTGAGTTCAAATCTCACCTGAAGTGTAGATTTTTCTTAATTTCGCCAATTATTTAGCAATACCGCCAATAGCAACGTTAAGTTATTTGAAGAATCAAAACTTGGTTATGATGCCCCTACCACTTCTTAACGCCTAGGTTTCCGTTAGCGAAACTCCTGTACTGATAACGCTCTAAGATTAATGATTCTTCCAATACAATGTTGCATGGCTTTCGCTTTCAGTAGCGCAGCGCTAGGTACTGATTCGGGATACGAAAATTCCTACACCGCGTTCGCAACGATCCTGTTTCCATCGCCTCGACTGATTTGCAATTCCGCAATCTAGTAGACTGCCACCGCTCAGCGCATTGGCTCACAAGGAGCGATCGCGCGCGCGCCTAGAGAAATGTCGATTTGTTGATCGATCGATCGAACGCATGTATGATTGCATGCTGTGCGCGCTCGCTGCGTTGCATTGCTTATGATATGGTGTGGCGCGGTCTGGCGAGGAGATGGTGCCACCAACCACATTTGATCAACTCGTTTTGTTCGCGTTGTCATCGACGACGTCGTCATCGTCGTAGCACAGCACCATATGGGGGCGCGCGCGCAACTCGCAAACTCGCAAGTGGTTGCCGCACAAAACCAGAATTTCTAGTTGTTGCAATATGTGTGCGACGCGACGGTCCTTTTTCTTATTGGTGCTGATATTTTACTTACGAAATGAAATAATGTTGTTTTTAATGGAATTCCTTGTTCCACTGCACTGCCAGAGCCTGGCTAGCAGTCTCAGCAACGGCAGCAGTGCAGTTTTGTGCGCCAATTTTTCGCCACTCAAGTGTGGCGTTTGTGTATTTATGTCAGCGAGTTTTATGCAATTTTCTGGTCTGGTTTTCTGCTTTCTGCGGGGTCCGGGTTGCTGCGATCGACAACAAAGACCCCAAGCAGGGAAGGGGTTCTTTCTCTCGGTCGACTTCATGTGTAGAGGGTATCGATTTCGCACGGCGTGGACTGTGCTGCGCGCCTTGTCTCAGTGTTACAGCAGAGCATGCAGATCAACCAACCAGACGGACAGGCCTTATGGTGGATAGGTCTGCAGGCAATACTGGATTGACAACGACGGTGTCCGTGTCTATAAATAGCTGATGAAAATCATTGCACGTCGAATTAATTATTCAGTGAAACGGTTACGGGAAAGGGCCCATGGTGGCTTGCGGTGACATTTCGAGGCTGCCGTGGCATGTTCAACATTGTTCATTGTGGTTGCTGGGTTAATTTATATCGTTAAGGATCACTTGTCCAGTGTCATTATTGTATTCGTTACAGAAGTTCTATCGCCGCTCATCTATCATTCGCCAGACAAGCCACTAATCTAGTAGCCATAGAAAATTCAGAGACCTCCTCAAAGCACCGGCAACAATGATGACGATCCTCACGTGCGCTTGTCTTCGGTACGAAAGAACGAAAAGTAATTCCCGTCGACGACGACGACGACGAAGCCGGATTCTTCGGGGAGGTTCGAACCGCATTGACGCTGTTGGTTGAGCCCAGAGCGTTAATGATTAATCATAAATTTAATCATGATTAATGATTAATGATTAAGATTAATCAAAAATCATTAATCATAATCACTAAAAAATTTTATTTAATCATTAATCATTAATCTTAATCACACTGATTTCGCAATTTAATCATTAATCAGTAATCATAATCATAAGGAAAAAAAATTAATCAATCATTAATCATTCATTACCAAAAATGATTCACCATATAAAATATATGATCCAACTTAAATTGGTTCAAATGCTGTTCTAAGTGTGATTCTTTTTTCAAAAATCTCCCAGACAAAGAAACTTTTACTTTTGAAACTTCAAAAATATTGTAAACAGCACAAAACCTTTTAATCATTTCCAGTTTTTAAGATTGATTAATCACGATAATTCATGATTTTTAATCAATGAGCCGTTTTTAATCAATAATCATAATCAATAATCACAGATAAAACCAATTTTAATCATTATTCATAATCTTTAATCATCCTAAAAATCAAATTAATCATTAATCATAATCAATAATCACCGAAATTAGAATTTTAATTATCAATGATTAATCATGATTAAAAATTTTGTTAATCATGAACGCTCTGGTTGAGCCATTCCAGAATCCGTGTGAGCCATGTGCAGCAAATGCAACCGATGACACTTGTGCTCCTTAGAACGGTTGATGGGCCGTCATTTACTTTTCAGTCACGGTTTGGAAGCTGTTTCTGTTTGCCGCCCGGGCGCGGTAGCGTCAGAATTTCATTGAAACAATCAAGTTGATGGGTGAAAGATTGTTTGTTTTGTTTTTTTTTTCGTTTGACAACTGCCTTTTTTTACTGACGGAGTAATCCGCTCTTTTGGTCAAAATAAACAGAATTAATATTTCAGAACAAATGTTTTTGACATAGGACTACGTCACTCTTTTCTAACTACCGAGTGTCATTTCGAAACTTTGACTAGACGGTACTTACTTGATGAACTTCAGTGGTGAGTCTACGCCAAATAATGCATTTATTTCCACTGATTTCGGTCCTGGGCCAATCACTTCCAGTCGCCCTGTATGATTTGAGTCCCCAACTCCTCATTTCCTCCATAATACACGGTTCGTGGCTACCGTTCTCCATCCTTGGTCACATCCGATGCTCGCCAAGTCACGATCCACATGATCCGCCCATCGTGCTCTCTGCGCTTCACGGCTTCTTGTGAATCGTATTGTATTAGTCACAAACACTAATTTTGCTGGGCTGTTGTCCAGCATTCTCGGTGGGATGCCCTGCCCACCGTATCCTTCCGGCTTTGGCCACCTCCTGGATGCTGGATTCGCCGTAAAGTGCAGCGAGCCCGTGGTTTATCCTTCTGCGCCACACACCGTTCTCATGGCTACCGGCGAAGATCGTCCTTAGTTCGCGTCGCTCTAAAACTCCGATTGCTTGCAGGTCCTCCTCCAGCATGGGCCATGTCTCGTGTCCATAGAAGACCACCGGTCTTATCATCGTTTTGCACATGGTGCGTGAGTGAATCTGATTAGTAGACCACAGCTTCATCTCGAGCCCATAGTAGGCACGACATCCACTGATGATACGCCTTCTTAGTTCACGGCTAGCATTGTTGTCAGCCGTCAGTAAGAATCCGAGGTAGACAAATTCCTTCACCACCTCGAAGGTATCCCCGTCAATCGTAACATTACTACCCAGACGGATCCAGTCGTGATCAGTTCCGCCCACAAGCATGTACTTTGTTTTTGAGGCATTCACCACCAGTCCGACCTTTGCTGCTTCGCGTTTCAGGTGGGTGTTCCTGAAGTTTTAACATTCCAAATGGTCGCCTTCCTTGTGAATGGAACAGCTTACCTCTTCCTTCCACTCCTCCGGTAGCTGTTCGGTTTCCCAGATGCTGACTATCAGCCGGTGCAGACATGTGGCCAACTTTTCTGGGCCGTCCGTCAAGAGGCCTCCGTCCTTATCCCTTCATAATTCGGCTGGCGGCACGAAGCCGTTGCGGGATGCGTTGAGCTTCTGGTACAACTTCAATGTTTTTTTGGGAACGCCACAGCAATTTCATTTCTTCACACTCCGCTTCTTCCAGGCGGCGCTTTTTCTCCCGAAAGAGACGGGTTTGCTGTTTCGACTTCTGTATGTAACGTTCCACGTTCTGCCGGGTTCCTTGCTACAGCATGACCGCCCGTGCTGCGTTCTTCTCCTCCAAAATCACTCGACACTCTTCACACGCAAAAAAAACCGTTCCAGAAAACGTCAAACTTCAGTCACGAACTCGTGAACAAGCGGGAACAACGTTCACAAATATACACCATGAATCAAAATCACGGTATCAGGAACTGTGTTCCACAAAATATACGTAACGCCTGCGGAATGAAGCACTCTTGATACGCAAAAATCAAGGTAACGTGATTTTTGTTCCAGCAAGCATCGTTTTGTTCACGAAAATGAGTATGATTTTTTTTTCTTTCTTTATTCTGGGATTTTCTGCCGTAGGCAGGTTCATCCCGGAGGAAAATGAGTATGTACTGTGTAAACAGAAACGAGCACTTTGTTCATGGTTACACTGAAATAAATTTTGTTGTGGAAACTATCGATTCCATAGTAAAATTACTAACCGTACCTATGATTCTCAACCGACAACAATTTCCAGTTAATTCCACTAAAACACTGTCAACTTAACTAGCAGTGCAGTTAACATTACTAAAAATAATCTTAATTTAACAAATGAGCATTGTATTTTAACCATATTGTGTTGTAAAATGCGTGTCCAGGAAAAAATAACAATGTTTTGTTGTTGAGACAACTACGCGTTTAGTTAAATTTACTACAATGCATTGTAATTTCAAACATATTTCAGTTACCTTAACAGATTTTGTTGTCGGTTGAGAATCATAGGTACGGTTAGTAATTTTACTATGGAATCGGTAGTTTCCACAATAAAATTTATTTCAGTGTATGTTCCGGTAATGGTTATTTCGATCATGGATGTAGAAAACTTACATCACGATCCGGTTTTCGTTGAATATGTAGTTTGGGACATTTTTGTTGATCGTGCTGTAACTATTTTACACCATACTCACATTTTACACATACTAGGGGCTGTCCATAAACCACGTGGTCATTTTTTTGGGACTTCTCAAGCCCCCCCCCCCGCGAGGTCATTAGTCCATACAAAAATTTTTATTCTTCCCTACAAAATGGTCATTGGCATTCTGAGAATCCTCCAGGTATTCTTTCACTGATTCCCATAGAAGTTTCTTCTGGGATGCTTTTATGAAATCTCAAGGATTCTATGCAATCACTTGGAACTTCTCTAGAACTAAGGATTTCCCAAGAAGTTGCTTCTGGAATTTCTCTAGTTTATCTTTTAATTATTCCGCTTGCGATTTCTTCAGTAGTTTCTGCTCGGATTTTTTTTATCGGTATTACGGACCTTAGGGTAAGTCATCTCGGGACCCACGTTTTACTTTCCTTCCGAAGGAAGAACTCACATTTTGTGAGTTTGTCGGGAGTAGGATTTCATCACAGTTCCTCGGCGTGATAGTCACATGTTCTAACCCTCACTCCAGGTCCGCTCCACTTCTGCTCGGATCAATCCAGATGTCCCTTTTTAAATTTATTCTGAAGCTTCATCGGGGATTCTTTTAGAAATTCTCCCAGGTATTAGAATTTTTGGGAAAATCATTGGAGGATTTAACCTAGACATCTTCTTGATTTTTATCTAAGGGTTGTTTTTAACATTCACCAAGACTTTCCTTCTGAAACTCCTACAGTTTCCTTCCTCTGTTTATTCAGAATATCCTACAGGAATTCTTCTAGGATTATTTTCTGAATCCCTCGAAAAAAATCTTTCTGATATTCCTCCAGTTCCTTTTAAGGTTCTCCAAGAACTTATTTCTGGGACTTCTTTAAAAGTTTTTCTCGGATTTCATCCTAAGCTCTTTAAAGAGTTTCTTCTGGTATTTTTCCTAGAAATCCTTCATGGACTCATCTAATAATTTCTCCATTAGTTCTTTGAAAGATTCCTGCAGGAGTTCTTTTTGGTATTTGTGCGCAGCAAAAGATACTTCTGGAACTTTTATTTTGAATACTTCCAAAAGATTTTGCAGGATTCTGTCTTTCTTCTTTGGATTTTCTTCAGGGTTTCTTACTGCGTTTTCTTCAAGAGTTCATCCAAAAGTATATTCTAGGAAACCTCCTGGAGTTTACTCTGGGAATCCTCCAAGAATTCCTGCTGCCAATCCTTCAGAAGTACCTTCTGGGAGGCCGTCTGATGTTCCTTATAAAAATCTCCGCGGAGTTACTTCTGAACCCCATTAGAAGTCCCTTGTAGGAATACAGTGGAAGTTCTTTCAAGAAGTCCTCCAAGAGATTATTTTGGAAAATCTCAGATTTGTAGATTTTTTTTTTTAAATTTCTTCTGTAAATCTTCAGTTCCTCCTGGAAATCTTTCAGGGCTTCCTGGAAAACCCTTTGATTAAATTTCTGCATACTAGACTAACTAATTCCTAACAGCCTAAACTCCAAAATCCCCTTAAATTTTCTGAAGTATTTCCCGGAGAATTTATCAGAAAAAAATATATTAAGGAATCTGGAGGAATCCACAGATTGCATACAAGATGGGATCCCTAGCAGAAGAAGACACGAACACCGTCTTCAGCCAGAGCCTGTACAGACTGAATGAAACTATACATTAGACAACGGACAAGGCAAACATTACGAGCACCTATGGATATGAGGAAGAAACAATTCTTGCGTTTCATCACTCGTAGCGGGAATTGAACCCTCACAACATGGCATGGTACGGTCATACGCTTGATGCTACTAACCGTACGACCACGGGGCTCCACCAAAATTTTTGAAAAAATCCAAGATTGCATTTAAGGAGTAACCAAAAGATGAAATCCTGGATAAAGATTCTATAAAAATCCAGTTAGCCTAATATATAAGGCTTCGGCATTCTGGAGGTGGGTTCGATTTTAGAGAAAATTTTCGCAGCTTCCACGGCATAGTGTAGTGCTGCCACACAATATACCGATTCAGACAAAGAAAGCCCTTCAGTTTCAATTAATAACTGTTGAAGTTCTCAAAGCACACTACTTTGAAAAGAGGAAGGCCAAGTTTCAGTTTGAATGTAAAGCCTCAGAGAAGAGGAAGGAGAAGAAAAAGAAGAAGAAGAAAAATAAGAAGAAATAAGGAAGAAGAAGGAGAAGGAGGATGATGATGATCTCCAGAAGAAAGTTCCTGGAGGAATAGTCAGATGGATATCCTGGAGCAATCTCCAGAAGGAACACCAATGAAAGTGCCAAGCTGATGAAATGAAAAAAAAAAGCTCGATCATCTATTAATGATCTATCGTGATTAGCTACTTGTTTAACACTTGAAAAATGAATAGGTTTAGTTTCTCTAAGGTACCCAAAATGAGTAAAGTTATGCGTGAGAGTTGGCTTGAATTATGTTCTTAGCTGCGGTGTTTATGTCTTTTATGTCATCATGGGTGGTTAGTTCTAATTCGTTCATGGATGCATTGCCTCAAGGTTAATGTTAAATAATATTTAAATAACTAGTATTCAAGGCAAAAACGAAATCGGATAGTGACAAAAACAAAACATACCTGTAATACTCAGGAAAATTCAATAAAATAAGCTGTATGATGGTTAAAGCACGTGACTATTACGTCGAGGACCTGGGATCGAATCCCACTCCCGATAAACTCATGAAAATGTAAGTTCTTCGTAAATAAAACATTGAGAAACATAAGAAGTTTACTAGCTTAGTTTTATGCAGTAAACTATTGAAGAATTTTCAAGCACAAATTGTCAGTCTTCAATTGAAACACATAGGGTATTGGTTCCCTTCTTAAGCATGTGGCTCCCATTTTCATCCTACGAAAAACAAAGGATATAAGCGCTGTTTGTTTTGTTTCTTATTTTTGTATTTTTTGTTAGAAGTGAGCACCCATGAAAACAAAAAGAACGGAATCAATCGGTGCCGTAATCGCTTGTTTTCGAATAGGATGAATATGGGAGCGCGAGGTTAATGGTGGAACACATACCCTATTTCGAAATTGAATTTTTCATCTTCTAGCGCCGTTTTTTTCCAAATTATTTTTATGATTTTCGAGCGACAAAAAAAACCTAAAAAAAAAACTGCCACCATCATCAACTTGGCCGAGTCGAGGAAAAAGACCGACCCTCCCAAAAGGATTCCGGCTTCTGTTTAAGGTTCATTATCGTTAATTTATGTATATGCATCATCGTCTTCATCCGCACACATGATGATGCTGCTGCTTCCAAATGCATTCGGCTCTTGTCCGCCATCTTCTTCTTAGTTGTTTTTATTGTTTTGGCCTTCAGCCGATGCCAAGTGGCGACAAAAAGCCACCATCCCAAAAAAAAAAAGGTTCTCGCTTTCAAATTTTGCCGTTGCTTTCCGTCCCAACTCCCTGCCGACCGGTCCAACCGACCTGCACATGTGTTGTTGATTGCAACCTCCATAACTCAAAGTGAGGTCGGCATAAAAAAAAATCGTTGTTTATTGTGTGTTAGCACTCTCATTTTCCAATAAAAACTGTGCAAAAACTGACACGACCCCAGAGGAATTCTGCCACCACCCGTTGATCTTCCTGATCTTCCTCGTTCTGCAGTTTTGTAGTGGCTCTTTTCGGACATTTGGTGAACATGTGATCGCAAGCGCAGGAAGTACTGGCTGTGGGACAAGAATTTCCCTAACAGTTAAAACAATCATCGCTCGTAGCAATCCGGATGCACCCGTCGTCGAGACGCAATTCCATACGGAATCCCATTTCCAAAACAACATTTTCGATGATTACGCAAAGCAAATCATTTTGATAGTAGCAACCCGACGAATGGGGGTTCGCTGTTTGCTGCGTCATGGCTACTTCGATTGGAGTGCGCTGTTTTTTGAAGGTCACTTTTGTGGATGAATCTGCTGGCTGGCTGCTGATTGTTGTTAGACTACTCGATCTGGCGTGAGGTCAGTGGGGAGGTCCGAGGGCGAGGAGCAGAATGCTCCGCAGTGTCCTCCCGCTTCTGGATGACTCTTGTTCGTCGCTCGTAGAACGAAAGAGAGTCTACCGCACCTCCACGCGTAGACAGACATCCCCTCAAATGACAAAGAACGAACCGGCTTGAGTGCTGGCTGGAGCTCTAAGATCGTTCTGTTCTGATTCGCAGGAGGCGAGGTGGAAATCTGCTCAATTTGGGAAGGTGAGTAAGGTGAATTGCAACAAGATGAAGAGCATATTTGATGTTCCTCTCGTGCGCCGGGACGTTCGGTGTTTTTGTTCCGAATTCGTTTGTAGAATTTAGACTTTACTTTTTCAAGTTAATGTTTCTCGTGCGGCTTCAGTTTAGTTCAGACGTTTTTATCTACATATTACAAAGGAATACGCCTTACATTGGACGACCCATTCATCATCCGTTGAACGAACGTTGAATTCTCATCTGATCGGATACCATAACAGGGGTGTAATCAGTATATTTGAGTGGGACTGAGCATCTCTTGCTTAAATAAGAGCGTTTTTAGCTTAAATAGCGTTTTTAGCGTTTAAAGGGACCACAAGCAACAAAAATTTACACGGGATTTACTTTGTTAGATTCACTGTTAAAGAGTCTTAACTATTAAGAGAGCGTTTAGAACGTGGTCCTTCGTCGAGGAGCTCGAAAACTGTGCTGTAGATATTCCGGAAGGTGAAAGCGTAGGAGATCAATACAGTAACAAATTTTGAAAACGACGTATAATCAATGCCATTAATTATACGTCGTTTTCAAAATTTGTTACTGAATAGAACGTCATCAAGAACACCTTCATTGCCACCGTCAAGAATAATTAGGGTGTTCTACGCACTCAGAGAAAGCAGTGGATCACAGCTGACACCTGGAGGAAGAATGAGGAGCGAAGCAAAGTCGCGATAAGCGAGTGAAAACACGAGGAGCCAAAGTAGCCCGTCAGCGCTATTCGACTAGATTAGGTATGTTGATTTACCGGTAACTTCTATTCTACCGGTCGCTTCAGTATGGCCTCCAAAATAGCCGTTTTATAAAAAGAGTAACTTAAAAATGATTTTAAACATTTTTATTGTTTGTGCTATTCCTCATTGCCACTAGTTACTCAGCGACATTCATTTTTGGACAATCAACTTGATTTTCATACAAAAACGGCTACTTTTCAACGGCTACTTAAGTAACCGGTAGAATACAATAAATTGGGTTAAGTGGTTGAAAAATGAAACTCCCATTTCATCGGTATCCTTAACAAAAACATATGGGAAACCGTGACATTCTCGACCGACTGGATGCCAGGTGTCTTATTAAAGGAACCCTATGACTATATGGGATAGTTGACAGGGCACCATATTATTGAGTATCGTACGCAAAGTTCTCTTAACCGGATACCATGGTAGAGAGAACTGTCAAACCGTATGCAAAAAAATGCGATAAACGTTAATTGTTGGAAAAAGGGAACGTAAGTGAATAGAAATCAAGAATGGTTTGGCTAGGTTTGTGTTTTCTTCATATTTCAGCATACCTTTACCTTCACACCACTTTTGGTGGGACACTCGTAATCGGTTCCGGGACACTACTAGTTTTCCCAAATATGGTCTGCAACTATTTTCTTGCTTACCGTACATACCGTACACATGTTACCAAAAGTGCCGCGATTTGATATGTCTCACTTGGTTCACTTTTACATGTTGCAACTTTCGGCGGGACACTCGGAACAGGTTCTGGAACACTACCGGTTCAGATATGTTCTGAGCAGTGGTGGAAAGCATCATGCGCTTGACGTAATTTTTGGTTCACATCGAACACAAACTTTGTACTCGTGTTCGCGAACCCAAAAAGCGAGAGCGGTTCAGGGTTTGCCGAAGCGAAGAACCAACACAAAACACATCGACTCACTTGAAGTGCAAATTTTCGGTAATACCAATCCGTGTGGTCAAATTATGAAATTCAAATAACTCAACGTACATATGTACAGATGGGTAAATTATTGGTCAAATTGGGAAAAAATCCACAGCTCAGGTGAGATTTGAAGGGTCGTGAGTTCAAATCTCACCTGAGCTGTGGATTTTTTCCCAATTTGACCAATAATTTACCCATCTGTACATATGTACGTTGAGTTATTTGAATTTCACAAAACACATGTTAAACGAGCCGGATCGCAGTGGGTTCGCTAGAAGGATCGCAATTTGCTCACACTTGGTTCGTTGCCTTTCTTTGCCCCTAAAGATAATTAATTAAATGTGTTATGATTATATTGGACAACTATCATTCCAATAAATCATATCAACGAAAATATTTACCAAAATTTGATTTTATTAGAGAAATATTTGCCATGAACCACTCAATCACAAAAGCATCGCAGTACAGAATGATGCAAACCTCTCGCTTGTGTTCCGCGAACCACAGCAGCACGAACAGTTTCGCAGTGGATAGCAATGCGATGGCATGTTTTGTGTCTTCTGAACCGATTTTACTCACGGTTTTCCAGCACTGGGACTGAGACTATTTTCTTGTTTTCCGTTTATCAAAAAAGCCACTACTTGATGTGCGCATGCATAGGTTTGGCTCACTTTTATATTTGGCCATTTCCGGCGGGACATCCGGTGTACAAAAAGATGTACTTTATTTCCCTTGCCCCCCCATGTCATCAAATTGATAACTGCTACATTACTTCCTTTCTTCACTTATATTGTCCATTGTTCTTATGAAACTAAAACACTTAAAACTAAAACTTAACACTTGAGCACAGCTCTCACTTTCACTCTCTAGACTTCCCTATAGACTTTCATCTATAAACTAACTCCTGTCAACTGACTTCTATAAACTCAACTATTAACTGACTACGTACTGACTGCCTCTCCTCTGAACATAGTAATGTCTTTTATAAGTTGGCTTTCAAGTAATATTTACGACTGTACACGTCTGTTTTAGCTACCTAGTTCTTACCTTTGGGTGATAACGGACATTCGTTAAACCCCACGTGACTCGCAATTTACTATTTACGTTAACGGTGGTTCGTAGATTCCAACGTGCTCGCTCGGAGCGTTCTGACCTCTGCTCTAGGTCTTTGTTTATCTTAACGGTGAACCGTTGATTCACATGTGCGTACTCGGGGCACACATTATATTTACATTTAAACGCGAACTTTATCGCTACTAGGGTAAAAGTGCCAATGTTCCACATAAGTGACAATTACATTATATTTACTGAGGAATCCTAATTAATATGGAATAGTAAGGGTGATAACAACTCCGCCAAGGATGATTCTTTTATTCTGGAGATACACTTGTGTATGTTCAGAATTAACAAGAATCATTGTTGCCGGTTCCAAGCCCGGGTAAAGGAGGAGGATATATGTGGTGATGACCATAGCCACACGAATGCCTAATACGGTCTAACCCCGAATCTACGGTGTAATGCGACCCGTGCCTATGGATGCATGGTTGGGGGGTGAAACAAATACTCAGTCGCGAACGGAGCCTGTGGGGTACCAGGGAGAACCCCACAGTATTCATACCTTGCTGCGTTAATGCAGGGCTCTGGCGCAGTCGACCTCTACTTCCCGTGCGACTCGTGGGAACAACAATGAGCAACAACAACAAACAAAATAAAACAACAGGTGCCAAAAAATGGACACTGACCAGGGAGATTCGCTGGAGCAGCTCGAAGCACAGCTAGATAGTAAATCACTGGAAAATCTGTCCAGTTGTCCATCGATCAATTTGGACACTCCAAAGAACTCCGAGATGGAAGACAGCGACGAGGACGATCGAGTAAGCGTCACTATCAAGACATCAAGGGGATCAACCGTTGCAAATCCGGAACAATCTCAGCAAATGGACCGAATCAAGCTGAGTGGTGCCGGTAAAAAGCGACTGAAAAAACTGCTAGATCAGGGCTATGACAAAGACGAGGCCTATCGCCTTGCCTACAGGCCAAGCGTGCAGTCAGAACCATCGAAAAGGCCTAGAGATGACCTATCGAGTGGTGAGAAGCCACAACCCAAAAAGACAAAAGGGACATCAACACCAACGGGAAGGCCGCACAAAGACCATTCTCGAAAATCCCTAGCCACATCATCGGTGAACATCCGGCTGCAACGGCAAAGAGATCCAAACTTCCAAGATGGAAGGGCAGAGGCAGATGCTGTCCACATGCAACCCGGTACCTCGAAAGTTGCGAACAAGAAGACAAACGAAGACGCTGAACGCTCCAAACCCGGGAAACTGTGGTAGTTAAGTAAGGTTAATCATAGTAGGCTTGACTTTTAGGATAGACCATATGAATATTGTAAATGACTGACATTCAATAAACAACTGTTGAACTGGAAACAAGTCTTTACTTCAATTTCAGAAGTGGGATACCGCCAAATGTTCAAGATGTTGTCGATCAGACAGAGACATGCGGATGCAGAAGATTCGGAAAATTTCGGAACTGGTTTTCCTTTTGCGAATCAACAAAATACATCTGAAGCATATAAGTCTGGTACTCAAATATCTGTGGAAGGTCGATCCTTGATTGGTGAAAACGTCTGTCGAATGTTGGTCAACGAGATGCCTGAAAAAATGAATCAAGAAAGACACTCTACAGTTTCTGGAGAAGGATTAGTTCGTGCGTTCAAATTGGATGAAATTTTTTTCCTATTACCAAGCTATTCGGGAGCCAGCGGGGATAATTTTGAACACTTCGAGAATGTGGCGAATCAAATGAAAAACCTTTTCAAGATTAACGACGAAGTGATGAAGTTGATGGTTATGAAACGTCTTACTGGCGTGGCGCAGATTTGGTCAGTGTCGCAGCAGAATTTGATGACGATGAATCTTCAGGAACTTTTTAGAAGCATGAAGGAAGTGTTTTCAGTCAAGACAAGTTCGTTGGAGCTCTAAATGTGGTAGTTAAGTAAGGTTAATCATAGTAGGCTTGACTTTTAGGATAGACCATATGAATATTGTAAATAACTGACATTCAATAAACAACTGTTGAACTGGAAACAAGTCTTTACTTCAGAAACTGAGAGTCCCAGGTAAACAGGCTAAAGCTGGAAGTTGCAGTCAACTCGGGAATACGAAGGTCCCAGATAGGAAAACAGAGGCAGCAGCAGGGCGAAGTCAACCCGGGAAACCGAAAGTCCCAGGCACGAAGCAAAAAGCAAAAACTGCTCATACTCTACCCGGGAATATTAAAGTCCCTGGTAAGGTGGCATTGGCAGTAGCTGAGAGTCAAGCTGAGAGTCGTCTATCAAGGAATCTAAAAGTCCCAGATAGAAAAACTAAGCCCACTGCTACTCAAAATCCGCTATACACGGAGGTTGTGAGCCAAGTACGCATAGGAATAATACCAAAGGACTATCCGACTACAGCTCTAACAACACAACAGCTAATATTGGTACAAGACACCATTATTAACAAAGTAGTGGAAAATCGGGGAACAGATGTAAAACCGATTTTCAGATGCTGCACCATAAAAACAGGCTTCCTTGTTATCAACTGCCACGACCAGGCTACAGCGGACTGGTTAAAAAGGATAACTCCGAGCCTACTTGTATGCGAGGGAGTTGAGTTGATAGCGGTCGACGAAAAGAACATTCCTAGATCGGAAATCTTGGTAGCCTACCTGCCGAAAAGCGCCACTAAAAGCAACGAGCAAATAATGGCATTCATCGAGTCACAGAATGACTTGGACACGGATTCCTGGAGAATTCTGCAAAGATCTTCCCCTAACGGAAATGATGTTGAGCTGGTTCTCACAGTGAACGAGGACTCAATGCAGAAATTGACAAGATGGGGATTCCAAATCAACTACTTGTACACTGCAAAACTACGTCGGGTCAAGAAAAGCAGGATCGACAAGCAGGACAGTAACACTGACTGTATAGAGGTTCAGGATATGGCAATGGAAACGGAAGTCGCCAGTATGATACAGGGCAAAGACCTAGGGAACACGCTGCCGGGCCCTCAAGTGGACCAGCAGCAACAAATTCCTGGGCCAAGTCCGGTAAATACTACTGGTGATGGATGTGAAAGTTCGTCTAAAACTGAATCCCAAGAAGGAACTGCTAAAACGAATCCGAAAAAGGATAACAACCGTGGTGAGAACAACAGTCGTTCACTGGGAATGCAAAAGAAGGTCCCAGAAATCTCCAAAGAGTCCACCACAAAAGGCACAAAAACTAAGCCGACGATCCGCCAGTCACAAAAAAGCGGATCGTCAACGCTATGACCAACATAAAATTGGTTCAGGCAAACCTACAGCATGCAAGAGGGGCATCAGGCGTACTTTTGCAAAGGTTTGCCAAAGAAGACCTCGACCTGGCGTTAGTACAGGAACCGTGGGTCAACAATCATAGGGTGATGGGCCTTACTACACCAAAATGTAAGTTACTCTATGATGATAGCCATCCTTCTCCAAGGACAGCTATCTTAGTAAATGGAAGGATTAATCCCAAGTAACACACTTGTTATCGAAGAGTCACGGCGGCGCAGGTTTTTGTTGCGGAAAAGTCACTGTGACTTTCTTCTAGCAAGTAAGTATTTATTTGTTAGAAGTAAGTCACAGTGACTTCTGCGCAACAAAAACCTGCGCCGCCGTGACTCTTCGGTGACAAGTGTGTTACTTGGGATTTTACTCCCATTACAGAATTTATCAAACGAGACATCGTAGCCATCAGGGTGGAGGTTCCAACAACCAGGGGTAAGTCTATCGTTAATATAGCATCAGCTTACTTTCCTGGTGATGAAGAAGAAGCTCCGACGTCCTCAATCTGTGAACTTGTCACCAGCTGCAGACAACAAAACCAGCAATTTATTATCTGCTGCGATGCCAACGCTCACCACACTGTATGGGGAAGCAGTGACATCAACAAACGAGGTGAGTCCCTTTTAGACTATATTTCTGCTAATAACATTGATATATGTAACAGAGGGGACAAACCAACATATGTTAACTCAAGGCGACATGAAGTACTTGATTTAACACTTTGTAGCCAAATTCTAACAGATAGAATTACCTCTTGGGAAGTATCTGACGAGGTATCTCTCTCAGATCATAACCTTCTCTATAGAGAGGGGAGAGACCGTGAGGGAATTCTATCAAGACCCCAGGAACACCAACTGGGATCTCTACAAGCAAATTCTTGCGACCAAGCAACCTCTGCTGGACGAAAAAATAAGAACAGCAGAGTAACTAGAAGAAGCTTCTAGAATGGTCGCTAACAAAATTATACAAGCATACTACGAAAGTTGTCCACAAAGGGAAAGGAGTTCAAACAGGAAAGTCCCTTGGTGGAAGTGGAACAACGCTCTACAAAAAATGAGGGGGAAAGTAAGAAAACTCTTCAACAGAGCAAAAGCAACTTCGGATTGGGGCCAATATAGAAAGGCTCTAACCGAATATAGCACTGAAATAAGGAAAAGCAAACGAAGACATTGGAGATTCATGTGTGAAAACATCCAATACACTTCAGAAGCGGCCAGGCTTCAAAAAGTCCTTTCTAAGGAACACTCAAATGGCCTAGGCAACGTTAAGAAGGATAATGGCACATTCACCAGAAGTCCGTCAGAAACATTGGAAGTACTGATGGAAAAACATTTTCCAGGCTCATTTGCTGTTGATGAAAATTCATCGGGACAATTGAGGACAAATTCTGGACGCAATACGAACAGAAAAGATGCACTCATGGAATCCCGAAAAATTTTCACAGTGGCAATGGTGGACTGGGCAATAAATTCCTTCGACCCTTTCAAATCTGCTAGAGAAGACGGCATTTTTCCGGCGCTAATACAGCACGGTAGGGACATAATCGTCCCTGCTTTAGTTGAGATGTTTATTAGTAGCATGACACTTTGCTACATTCCCAGTTGGTGGAATAAGGTAAGAGTGATATTCATACCAAAAAACGGCAAACGGGACAAAACACAACCTAAAGAATACAGGCCAATAAGCCTAACCTCAATTATACTCAAAATAATGGAGAAGATTCTGGATGAGCATATCAAAGGGACAAAACGTAAAAAAAAAAAAATCCCTCAAAAACTACTCTTGTAATTTTTGGAAGAAAAAGAAATGTCAATATAAAGGCACCGTCCTTGGATGGGGTACAGTTGACATTCTCCTCCAGGGTGAAATATTTAGGAGTCATACTAGATAAAAAACTGAACTGGAGCGAACATCTAGAGCATGTAGTAAATAAGGCAACAACTGCTCTTTGGGCCTGTCGGAGAGTGATCGGGGGAAAGTGGGGGCTAAAACCCAGGATAGTTCATTGGATCCACCTGGCAGTTGTTAGACCCAAAGTCTCTTATGCCTCTCTAGTCTGGTGGCCTAAGACCAAAACCAAAACAGCCCAACGAGTGCTGGCTAAACTTCAACGTTTAGCAACATTGTCAATAACAGGAGCTATTCGAAGTACTCCTGGTTCAACACTAGATGCCTTAATGCATCTGCTACCCTTGCACCAATTTGTGCAACTAGAGGCGAAGAAAAGTGCCTTGAAGTTAAAAAGATATAAGAACATCTTAGAAGGCGATCTAACAGGACATTTGGAAATCTTAACCAATGTTACTATAAATCCACTAGTAATACAAAATGAAGACTGGATGGAACCAAAATTCATCTTAGATATACCATACAAAGTTTCGATTGATGATCGGAGCGTATGGGAATCAGGAGGACCAACGGAGCGACCAGGATCTATTGTATTCTATACGGATGGATCGAAAATGAGTGATAGAACTGGGGCTGGAGTATATGGACCCAGACTAAACTCGCCATACCAATGGGTAAATGGCCAACGGTGTTCCAAGCTGAAATTCAAGCTATTTTGGAATGCGCTGCCATCTGTCTTAAAAGAAAATATAGACATGCGAATATCTATATCTTTTCAGACAGTCAGGCAGCTTTAAAGGCAGTCTGCACATTTGAATGTTATTCTAAGCTAGTATGGGAGTGCATTACACTACTGAAGGAACTGGCTGGAAGGAATACTGTAAAATTATTCTGGGTACCAGGTCATTGTGGAATTGCAGGCAACGAAATTGCGGACCAGCTAGCTAGGGAGGGATATCTGGGTGCCTTGTATGGACCGGAACCCTTCTGTAGAGTATCATGAAGTGCTCTATCGATGGAGCTAAAAAAAATGGGAGAAACAGAGCGTAGGAGCAAACTAGCATACTGCACCTGGAATATCCCAGTCAAAGAGATTCATCGTGCCAAGCGTGAAAAACACACTACTGAAACTTAGTAAACGCGAATTAAGTGTGTACACAGGATTGTTAACCGGGCACTGCCCATCTCGACACTTTTTATTGAAGCTCAAGAAGATTCAATCAGAAGAATGTCGGTTCTGTGGTTTCAACTCTGAAACCTCGGAACATCTACTTTGTGAGTGTAGTTTTCTCTTTAAGAAGAGAGAACGTTATTTCGGTGGATGCATCATGCATCCCCGAGATATCTGGTGGAATATAAATCCCAAGAAGGTAGTGGCTTTCATTTTGGAAGCTATTCCAGACTGGGGTATAACGCAGGCCTAAAAAAAAAAACAATCGCTAGTTCTTAATACTAGTGAGTGTACTAATGTACTGCATAAAGTAACTGGGTCTTACCAGAATAGATCAATTAATGGTCGCAGTGGTTGTGTACCCCTACAGGGGAAAAAAAGGGTGATAACGACTTAGGGCAGGGGTTCTCAAACTTTTCCACCTTGCGACCCACTTTTGATTATAACAGAATTTGGAGACCCACCAGCACAGCATGTATTTTCATAACATAAGTCATTTTTGAAAATTTGAACAGATTTTTTTGAATTGCTTCTTCTTCTTCTTTTTTATGGCTCGACATTCCCTCTGGAGCTTGGCCTGCCTCTCTTCAAAACTTAGTGTTCTTTGAGCACTTCCACAGTTATTAATTGAAGGGCTTTCTTTGACTGCCATTGCATGAATTTGTATATTGTGAGGCAAGTACAATGATACACTATGCCCAGGGAGTCGAGAAAGTTTTCCCGACCGGAACGGGAATTGAACCCGCCGTCTCCGGATTGACGATCCATAGCCTTAACCACTAGGCTATCTGGAGACCTTTGTTATATAAGTTAAGTTGTATCAAACACGTTCAATTGAATAGTGTGATAAACTTACGTTACCCAACAATAATTCTTATTTGAAGTTTTTTTAAATAGCTTTTTCTGTTTTCCCAAAAATATCAAAATAATATTGATATGTCAAAGCAATTAGTTTCAGTGAACTTGCTATCTGAAGAATTTAAGATAAGTTTGCAAATTTCTCAAACAAATTTGACCATTCCTTCTTCGTGCATTATTACAGTACTCCACAGGTTTGAGGAATTCTGTCACTCATTTAAAAAAAAAATGCTTTGGAGGTATAGTAGCAACTTTATGCTTATGTAAAAATTTAAGAATTTTCTGTTGAATGAAGGTGCTGGTGCACTGCGTTGTCACTCAAAATCGTACATTTTGACGTGCATAAATTTTAAAATTCATCAAACAGATACTGATTAAAATGCTACTCAATGTTTACGCGAGTAGGCATACATTAAGTAAGTTTTTTAGAATTATAGTGCTGCTATATGGTAAATGTTCAAAATACCGAAATTCAGGGAAAATTTTACGAAGCTCTGCTGATATATACTATTAATTCGGTGGTGGTTCACTGATTCTTCCAGAGAGAGTTTTTAAATTTCGAAACATGATTCGACATAAGTAAAGGGTGATCTTATTAGAACATCGCACAAACTTTCGCGACCCACCGAAAATCAGCCCGCGACCCACCAGTGGGTCGCGACCCATAGTTTGAGAAACGCTGACTTAGGGTCGTTACACCGGAACCGGTTCCAGAACACTACCGGCTCAGATATGGTCTGACACTATTTTCTTGCTAACCGTCCATCAGGTAATCGAAAATGCCGCAATGTAATGTATGAGTTTGTTGCATTTTAATGTCCAGCTCCGTCCAGGGGTACCGGTCCGGAACACCTAAATGATAATAACTCCGGAACGACTGAACCGATCCGAACCATTTCCAATAGGAAACAATGGGACCAGATTCCACATCGAATGAACTATCGATCATTAATATCGGTTGAGGTTTTCTGTCTAAAAGTGATGCGAGTTTTTTTGTCCACACACATACACGCATACACACGCACACACATACACACACACAGACATCACCTGAATTCGTCGTTGATTGGTATATGGCAGCATCCATTTATTACGTAACGCTAAAATCAACATTTTTTGCCCTCCCCCCCCACTCCCCTCTCCGTAACGCTTTTTTGTATGAAAATCCTGAAATTTTTGTATGAACTGTAACGCTTGGTCGAACTCACCCCTCCCCCTAGAGCGTTACGTAATTTGTGGACGGCGCCTATGTGAATCGACCCTCCGGGCCTTCTACCAAAAAGTCATTTCTGGAGTGAACAAATAGCCTTTCCAGTACACTTGAGAAATGCAAAAAGAAATGAAACGACCACAGTGTTCATAGATATCGTCCGTTATCACAATTTAACGTCGACTTCAAACTTCTTTCTAGAATATTTAAGCAGAGATTGCAGGATCTACTACCATTTATACAATCAAAGAACCAGAAATGTTCGATCGGAAAACGCAGTATCCACGAAGACACATGTATTTTTTTAACAAACTCTGTCACCTGAAACACCAGCGAAAAAATGCGTTATGCACTGCTGTCTTGTTTATTCTTGTTTATTTACATAAAGTCAACAGGTAATACAAATCACCCCAATGACACTTAACTAACATTTACAGACTGCCGTGGTACCTTACATAATTCACGTTTAAAACTACACTTATTTGCCTTGCGTGAAACATTAAAATCAAAAACAAAATAACATTTATTAAACACACGGGACATGCTACGAATCGGTTCGTGTTGACCGTAATTAGTCCTAGCTGAAGAAAGACGTAAAAATGAGTGTGTTCGAAGATTCCGGCGTCGTGCGTTGATGTTCAGCATGCTCAAGAGTGATGGGCAGTCAATATTGCCCTGCAGGAGGTCTCCGACAAAACATGCTTGAGCAACATTTCGCCTTGCAGCGAGAGATTCCAAATGTATAAGTAGGCAACGGCTCTCATAACTTGGTAGGTCGTGCTGATTCCTCCACCTGAGGTGGCGTAAGGCAAAACGAATAAACTTTCGCTGGATACGCTCAATTCGTTGTACGCTGTTATCATAGTAGGGGGCCCAAACAACTGCCGAATATTCCAGGATAGGACGTACGATTGAGCAGTATAGCGATTTCATGCAGTAAACGTCCTTGAACTTCTTGGAAAAGCGGAAGAGGAAGCCGAGCAGCGACGATGCTTTCCCAACGACATAAGCAACATGGTCCTTGAATGTCATTTTGGAGTCAAGGAGAATCCCCAGGTCCTTCACTGTCGATACACGATGTAATTGCACTCCTGCCAAAGCGTAATCGTAGCGGAAGGTTGTTTTCTTGCGGCTAAACGAAATGACAGAGCACTTCGACACATTCAGGGACATTCGGTTAACAGAACACCAAGTAGCAAAGGCTTCTAATTGTTGCTGAAGAAAAACGGCATCACGAGGTTCCCTAATCGTGGAATACAGCTTCAAATCGTCGGCATATGACAGCTTCATGCAGTTGAGGATCGAATTGACATCATTCATATACAGCAAAAACAAAAATGGACCGAGGTGACTGCCTTGCGGTACGCCAGATGATACTGGAAACGGGGAAGAAACATGATCGCCAAGTTTCACCTGCATACTACGACCGATTAAATAGGAACGGAGCCAGATAAGGAAGCTGCTGTTCATTCCCAATTTTTCGTATTTGGCGAGTGCAATTTGGTGGTTCATTTTGTCGAAAGCGGCGGATAGATCTGTGTAGATTGCGTCCACTTGATGCCCACTTTCTATTTGACGTATCAAATACGAAGTGAAACACGTCAAGTTTGTGGTCGTTGATCGTTTGGGCATGAATCCGTGCTGGTCCAGCGAGATATGATGGGAGAAACACTGAACCAACCTTTGAAGAACTATCTTCTCCATGAGCTTAGAGATGACACTCAACGAAGCAATTCCCCGGTAGTTTGAGACAGTCCTCTTGCAGCCTTTCTTAAAAACTGGAAAAACAAATGACTGCTTCCAGCAATCCGGAAAAACGCCAGTAGAGATGGAAAGATTGAACACGCAGGTCAATGGAGTAGCAAGCGAGTCCACACAACGTTTGATGACTATCGGAGGAATACCATCCGGACCGCATCCCGTAGATGATTTCAGCTCTTTACCAGCAGTAATGACCGCATCGTTAGTGATATCAAAACGCAGAGCGGCTGAAGGAAGGCTTGGAACGTTTCGGGTAGCGTCGTCTATGTCCTGCAGGTTAAGCTGTTCATCAACGAACACCCTACTGAATTGGGAGCGGAACAAATCGGCAATTGAGGCGGTAGTATCGGCTTCATGTAATCCATCAGTCATCGTAGAGGGCAATCCAGTTTCCTTCCGCTGATCGTTTACGTGTCGCCAAAAACTCTTAGGGTTCGATTTGAGGTTGTTTTGTAGGCGAACTAGGTGAGCATTGTAGAGGCGATCATTAAGTTGCTTATAAGCCGTGTTCGCTTCTAGATAACATGTTCTAGTAGAATCCGTGCGATATTTGCTGTGACGTCTCAGGGCTGCCTGTTTCACTCTTTTCAGGTTTTTGAGGTCGGCATTTGACCAAGCGGGTTTTGACGGTTCACGTTTAGACTTTTTGGGAACAAACTGGTCAATAGCATATAGCAACACACTAGACAATGTGCTAGCAGCGAGGTTTACGTCCGAATTACTCAAAATTCCGTTCCAATCGACACGAGCAAGGAAACCATCCATTTCGTCGAATTTTGCTCGGCTGAAATCATACGTGATGCTTTCCGAAGTGTCGTGGAAGCAACGATGTGGTTTCTTTTCCAAATTGATCAACAGTGGGAGGTGATGCCTCCCGATTTTAACGAGCGGCGCAGGGGCTTGCGTAACCATACAGTCGACGGTCAGCTCGTTGCTCACAAAGCATAAATCAAGTGACCGATTATTCTCGTTTTCCACACCAACCATCTGTTTGAGCCCTGCAGTACAATATGCATCAAGCAGCTCGCGTGAAGGTTCGCCAAGTGAAGACCGGGAAGAACATGGAAAGAAAGCTCCGCGGGGATCACGCTGCCAGGAAATCGTGCTCATGTTAAAATCGCCGAGGATGACCACGTTATCTCTGGGAGCCATTTGCGATACAACCCAGTTGAGCGAATCGATGTGACTCTCTATCAAAGATATGTCATTCACTCGATCGGGAGGAATGTACACAATGCAAACATAAATTTCTGCGTCGACAGTAGAAATTGCGACCCACAGCTGTTCAACCGACGAGCAATTCGGAGGGTTGATCAATCGGGACCTGAACCCAGAGCGCACCGCCAGTAACACACCGCCACCGATGCTCTTGTTGCTATTTGACGGCGATCGGTCCTGTCGGTATACGACGAAAGAGTCGTCGAACAGCTGATTAGAGATGGTATCATCGTTCAGCCATGTTTCGGTGAGGGCGTAGACATCGTAGCTCCCGTCACTAAGAGCCAGCTGATACTCGGCGATAGAGCTGTTGATACCACCAACATTTTGGTAATACCAAACGACGTTAGAGGAAGCAGCTGCCACATTAGCATCACGGGGCGAGGACCTACGAATCGAAGAATCTTCAGGACGAGAATTGCTGCTATGGATGTTATACATGCCTTGGTTGGCAGATTGGAAGACCCCATCTCCAGCACTAGACTCAGGGCCGGGACGACTTGG
Source organism: Aedes albopictus (assembly GCF_035046485.1). Taxonomy (NCBI): domain Eukaryota; kingdom Metazoa; phylum Arthropoda; class Insecta; order Diptera; family Culicidae; genus Aedes; species Aedes albopictus. The sequence continues at coordinate 414,844,199 of NC_085138.1, forward strand.
ATGGCAGGAACGAGTAGACAGCGGCATGTTATCGTCGACAGCAAAAGGCGCGACTGAGCTAGGTGGATCCGGGGCTTCCGTACTGCTTAGTGTCGTGCGTCCCGGGTCAAGTGGCGGTATGCTTGAGGAATAGTGCGTCGGCGAAGTGATGTGCGTTGGACACGACGATGACTTTCTACGAGCGATAATGCCCGCCGAAGAATACAAACTGGAAACGGAATGGCGATCAGGTACGGAGAGGTTTGCGTATTGAAGGTACTTGCCTGTGGAAGGAGGTTGGAGGACCTCGACTGCAGACTCAACAACAGGAACTGTCATTTGATCTTGAGCCCAAAAGCTCAATTGGCAGAATATTCTAAATGAAACACGATCGCGACTAAGAAGTCATCATACGAGGAAGCTGAACTTGATACAGAAGACCATCCCGAAGATCACCTATATTACTTCAAAAGTTTGGTATAGGGCTTCAAATCTACCAATCACTAGGGGATTCACCAACAAGATTAGGACGGAAATAGGCTTTGCAGAGAGTAGCGTTTGCTAACCTAGTCTTACCCAAAAACCGTGGGGGCTGAATTGTCCGGAAATGAAAGCAAAAGCACTCCTTGTGAATCGCTTGCTTTACTTTTCTCCTCAGCTTCCTTTTTTAAGCAACTTCTTGGAGAATCGAAATATACCAACACAATCACAGTTCAGCCACATTGAATTAGTGATTGTAGAAATTCAGCAGCTACCAGATATTATCATCAATTCACCGTCGTCGCAAGGAATATATAAACAAACCCTGGCATTACTGTCAGAACCTGGATTTGTGGCAGCGGAACAACGTGACTGGAAACTGATTTTCAAAGACATACACAGCAAATCACTCTCTCCATATCAACGTACCCATTGGTTCATGGTAATGCACTTCAAAATAAAATACCGAGAGTTTCTTTACCGTAGAGGCACTATCGATAACCCTTATTGTGAAGTATATCCCTTAGAACCAGATACAGTAGTGCGTTAACTGTTTAGGTGTCAACGTAGGAGAGATGTTTTGAGATATTAGAGAAGAGAACTTTTGAATAAAGAATCTAGGTCAGTCAGGTAGGAAACCGTAGAATTCATATATTCAACGCTAAGAAACATTAGTCGATTTTCCAAGCAGTTTATACTTAAAGCACTAGCAACATTTTATTGCTATCTAATAGAAACTCCAGGCAACGAAATAGGTTTAGAAAATTTGGTATTTTATATCAATGTTAACAATTAATTAGACGAAACATAATGTTTTACATAAAAAAAGTGGAATCATAACTGCTATACGCCAGTGATACCTGGTGTGTATCAGTGGAGAACATTAAACGGCTGCATGTCTTCATCAATAGATACCTGTGGTATATAATTCACGCATGGCGGCCTCAGAATGGGATCATTAACGTGGAGCTCTATCGTCGATGTCATCAAAGGCCGATTGCGACAGAAATTCGGGAGCGAGAGTAAAAGTGAGTCAGCCAAACTCTACGCAGGGACAGACACGAAATCTGCAAGCAAGAGTTAGTTTGAAACCCAGAAGGATATTGCAGCAGAGGCAGGCCCAGAGGCTGATGGTGGGGCAGCCTCAACAAGGAAATAAAGAAAGTCGACCTGTGGACATGGCCACAGGTCAAGGCGATGGCGAGAAATCGTCCAGGTAGGAGACCTTTCAATTTAGGTCTTTTGCTACACCATGGGTACTCAAGACTGCAAGTATGTAAATAAATAAGACTTTACACCAACCCCCAAATTTTGCAGAAGATCAACGCATACAGGAAGAAGATCAGCAGCCTTTAAGCTTCGGGATATACGCCTTACTACACACGCCTCTGCTACCGGAGCTAAAGAATTCCCCATCCAGTAGGCCATCATCAGCCAGCATCCGAATCGCGATAGCCAGTATGACGGGCAAAAACATAAAAGCAAAAAAAAAGTGGTGGAGAATCCTCTTCAGCCCCATCGTCCGTCCAAGTCCAACTTCGCTAAGTCTAATGCGCACTGCCTTGCTTCTACCTATACATATTGTAGGCATGAGCTGCGAGGTCCAGCGTCCAGCTTTTTTTGCCACCACAATCATCATCGTTCCACGGGTTTGGTCGGACTCGGTTATCGCCGAAAATGAGTATCAATCAGCCAGCAGCGGGTGGTGGTGTGGTGGCAGACCAGGCCCGATTTGTAAGATTTTGAAGGTTATTTGCGGTGCGCAAGGAACGTGCTAGCAAGCGAAAACGAAACACGAACTAAAAACGATGACCCAGCAGGTTTTCTTTTCGCTTCTGAGAGAGGTTCCGTGGAGGTGCTGCCTTTCAGGGGGATTTCTCCAGAATTTCGATTTCGTTTCAATTGGTCTAGGATTTCGATTTCATCTATTATTTGTGTGGTTTGGGTAATGAAAGCGGCAAAATGGTTTTCAATGAAAGCTACCGTCGTAGCAATGGTTCAAGTGAAGGCTTATTTACTTTTTTAGGGTCAACAGAACATTAAATACATACTGTGATTTTTTGTGTAAAACCGCACTCTGTCATAGCTGTATCTGTTGTAACGCTACTAAGTTAGCCAATCATATTTACAGAATCTTGTGAAAAATAAACTCAAAGTGAATTGAAGGGAGTAGTCTAGAAATCTCCAGAAATACGGATATGCGATAGAATATATCGCGCGATCACCTACTAGACTACAAAAGATATCTGAACTCTCAAGTCATTTCATACATTGCTTCCAACATTTTTCCACACAATTGTAACAAACCCATAGCCTACTGCCCTTTTTTTCTGGTACAATTGGTTTCCTCGTGTACTCACACATTTGCCAAGACATTTGACGGGCCAATCAGGCCCCAGTAGTACACGCCCCGTAGCCTACTAATTCCTGGGATTCACAGTTGCATAACATCCGCCCCGGTGTCCAACTGACCAAACTCCTTCGGCGTTGCTGTGTTTCTTTTTTTTTCTCTGCTGACACATGCTGCTGCTGCACCGCCGCCGCGCGCCGTACACGGACATGATGTTTTGCAAACTGACGAAACGGACGAACTGAAACCTGAGGATTGCGGACTGAAATTTGACAGCAGCCAGGCTGCTGCCAAACCTCCAAAATGATCAGAGTGTGCCTGGATACAAGTTTGGTTTGCTTAGTCACGTTAAAACAAGTGAAACATTTAATGACACACAAACTTTGCCGTTAGATACGAAAACGTTTAAAACGTTTTATCTGTGAGAAAATTATGTGTGAAACTTGCCTAAAATTTGTAAATTGTTCTTCGAAGCCCATAATGACCAAGTCAGCTGAATATACGTTTTATTGTAGCTTTTGCTGTAATCGATATGTTTGAGCCTTGGTTTAAACGTTGTGTGAAGTAGTTTATGCGTGTACTTCGAAATTGATCTCCATAGAGATAAGAAACTTTACAACGGGGAGCACTGGAAGAAAGAGTACGTGCTCAAATTGAATAACCAAAAAAGTTGAGTCCGCATCCCTCAGACTGAAACCTAAATCGCGAAACGCGTGGGCCGTCGTCGCCGCCGCCGTTGGCGTTGTCATGGTAGCGCGCTCCGTTGAAGGAAGTAGGAAATTGACCAAGCCTCCTCGTGCGCAACGCCGCCGCCGAGCCGTCGACGCGGATGACTTGGATTTGGCGGAGGTAGTGGCGGATTCGTAAGAAAATGTAACACCACTCGCGTGTAACGGACCCGGAGCTGTTGAATGTTAGCTGGCTGTCAGGTGATTGCCAAGGAAGTTGCCGTTTGTGGGCGGCCGGCAGGAGCTTTAGGTCGATATTTTGTGTGTGCACGCGGCTGTTGATATACCTACCGTGAACGGCGCGGCGGACGGTTATGAGTGGCGATTTATGGGAAATTCCGGGTTAGCTGAACGCAGCACTTTTTTCAGCTCCTTGTGTGTGATACCTTGGGGTTCACTAATGTAGGGTAGAGATAGTTGTTACTTTCGCCGGTACAACTCGCTGGCATCCGTGTCTTGGTAATTTGTGTGCCATTAGACCGTCGACGCTGGTGTTAGCAACAATTTCTCTAAACGTAATTTTCTGTCGAATCATCACCTGTGCCGATTGGTGTCATGTGCTTTTTGTGGCAAGGCGATCCCAGCCAGGAAAATGCGGAATTTGCCTATCTCGAACCCCAAGGTGTACCGAATGCAAAGCAAAGCAAAGATAACCGTACACATCGTAGTTGCTACTAGGTGATTGACCAGGACAATCGAAGTTGCACAGAGAACCATTGAATGTCGAAGCTTGGGACTTGCTAACCATTCTCAATGTGCACAAGAGTTCAACATTTGAAAGTCAGTATCGGCGCCGGCCACGTCCTTACGGTCCTTGGCCAAAGAAGGCCAAAGGCCAAAGAAGGAAAAAGACCAAAGGCTAAAGGCCAAAGAAGGCCAAAGGCCAAAGAAGGCCAAAGGCCAAAGAAGGCCAAAGGCCAAAGAAGGCCAAAGGCCAAAGAAGGCCAAAGACCAAAGGCCAAAGAAGGCCAAAGGCCAAAGAAGGCCAAAGGCCAAAGAAGGCCAAAGGCCAAAGAAGGCCAAAGGCCAAAGAAGGCCAAAGACCAAAGGCCAAAGAAGGCCAAAGGCCAAAGAAGGCCAAAGGCCGAAGAAGGCCAAAGGCCAAAGACCAAAGGCCAAAGAAGGCCAAAGGCCAAAGAAGGCCAAAGGCCAAAGAAGGCCAAAGAAGGCCAAAGGAAAAAGAAGGCCAAAGAAGGCCAAAGGCCGAAGAAGGCCAAAGGCCAAAGAAGGCCAAAGGCCAAAGAAGGCCAAAGACCAAAGGCCAAAGGCCAAAGAAGGCCAAAGGCCAAAGAAGGCCAAAGGCCAAAGAAGGCCAAAGGCCAAAGAAGGCCAAAGGCCAAAGAAGGCCAAAGGCCAAAGAAGGCCAAAGGCCAAAGAAGGCCAAAGGCCAAAGAAGGCCAAAGACCAAAGAAGGCCAAAGGCCAAAGGCCAAAGAAGGCCAAAGGCCAAAGAAGGCCAAAGGCCAAAGAAGGCCAAAGGCCAAAGAAGGCCAAAGGCCAGAGGCCAAAGAAGGACAAAGGCCAAAGAAGGCCAAAGACCAAAGGCCAGAGACGGCCAAAGACGGCCAAAGGCCAAAAAAGGCCAAAGGCCAAAGAAGGCCAAAGGCCAAAGAAGGCCAAAGGCCAAAGAAGGCCAAAGGCCAAAGGCCAAAGAAGGCCAAAGGCCAAAGAAGGCCAAAGGCCAAAGGCCAAAGAAGGCCAAAGGCCAAAGAAGGCCAAAGGCCAAAGAAAGCCAAAGGCCAAAGAAGGCCAAAGGCCAAAGAAGGCCAAAAGCCAAAGAAGGCCAAAGGCCAAGGGCCAAAGAAGGCCAAAGGTCAAGAAAGGCCAAAGAAGACCAAAGGCCAAAGGCCAAAGGTCAAAGTCAAAGGCTAAAGCCAAAGATCAAAGCCAAAGACCAAAGTCAAAGGCCAAAGCCAAAGGCCAAATCCAAAGGCCAAAGCCAAACGTCAAAGCCAAAGGCCAAAACAAAACCCAATCCAAATCCAGTGGAAATTTCCCACTTAGAGTGAAGATCTCCTCTTCTGCGATGTTCGTTGACATACGTACATTGTAGCAGCTCTTCATTGAATTTACATTTCACAGTTGGTTTAACAGTTTAGTAAGCTGACCTTCACACTTAGCTTTACGATTCACCACATTGCCACATTATTTCTCATTGCTCCTCCAAGTCGCAAAGTGATTTCATCGCCGTAAGATTTAGCGTCACTTACGTCAATCAGATTCAAACGCCACCACCATGCTCATTGGCGTTTGTGGTTAATCATCATTCGACTGCCTAATTAAGTTTATAAAAGTGTTGACACCCAGTCCAGTTTGTAAAGCTTCACATCTAATAAATGTGTGGCGGCTTGTGTCTGTCAGAAATGTAATCTAACGCTTTACTCTAGGAGGCAATCAGCGCTCGCAAAAGACTTCTACTTAGTCATAAGACCAAAAAGAAGAAGCAGAAGTAGGAAGGAGACGTCGTCGTCGTCGTCGTTTCCGCCGGTATGGCGTTTTCATTCATGAAAACGTGCTAATCTATTCTAACAACATGTGCGCGAACGCACATGACACCCACTGGTTGGCTGGCTATTAGCTAGACTGAACCGACGACTGACTCCGACTCGTCGTCGACTACTGCCTAATATGGAATAAATAACAAAGAAGTGTAATGGTGGTGATACTGTAGGGAAAAAAAAAACGAAACGACGAGATATGGCGAATACTGCTTTATGGCTGCTGGTTGTTTGGATTGCCCGATGGAGGATGCAATAAATCATAAATGTCTCGTGATATTTGGTCGTGATGGTAATCAAAATTGTGTCCAACTTGCTTCATGAGGAAGCGAGCTCAGCGTAGCTCTAATATTCATAAGAAGCTGAGTCAGATGAGTTGTTTTGTTATCTAATCTTTAAGAATAGTTATTATCAATAAAAGCAATTGCATAGACCTAAATATCCCACACACTCCGATATTAAAATTTAATTCAAATGAAAATAGTGCATTTCACCCCACACTCCCATTAGAACAGAACAACTGCCCAGGTGCTTGAATTTCAATTTACGCCAATATCAATGCCCATCGTAACTAACGCGCAAAATTTCGGCAGCTAGAAAAATCGCACCATACATTACTGACCTGGTTTTATGAATCATCGCTCATGTGACGACGGACGGATGGTCGGCCGGGGCAACGATCGCGCAGCGATACGTTGTTCATGATCGTACACGTTGGGTCCGGTTGGTATGGTACAGTTTTGATTACGCTTGGTTGACGACGATAACGATGATGATGGTAATGATGATAATGACGAGTAGGATAGGTAGAGTACTAGGTTTTGGACTTTGAGTATTTACTTTTGGTAGGGTTTTGGATACGCCCAAGCTGGATCGGGCATTGTTAGGAAGTATCGTGACTATTTCGGCAAAACGAGAGTGATGGTTGGAGTTTTAGACACGCCCAAGCTGGTTCGGGTATTGCTAGGAAATTTAGGCTATAAATACGGAGGCTTTGGCTTCAGTCGGGGTCAGTTGTTGTGGGTCAGTAGTCGGGGAGTTCGGTGACAACGTTAACGCAGGCAGCACATCGGATAAGTCTTGAGCTCCCATGTGGGACACCTCTAGATACTGCCCAAATAAAGGCTGTAGTTAGTACGAAAGCAAGGACTTAGGTGATACGAATTAAGTGAAAAGTGTAATGTAATTTGTTAAAAAGTTGTTAGGAAAGACTAGAACAATACTATGGAGAAAAAGTGAATCGTTGTAATAGAAGATAAGTGATGGTTTGTGATACTTCAATATAGTGTATTAAAAATATGTCGGACTGTAATGAATTGAAAGATATCACATTCCGTGTAGTGTTTAATGCAGCCCCTGGACGGTACAGGGCGCTTCACAATGATATCACTTTAGAAGCAGCAATTCATTAACAATCAAATTTCAATAATACTTAGTTCCCCTATTATTTTTTTACTTGATCTCATTCATAATCATTTTCATTCTTTTGCGTTATAATTTCAATAAAACTGCATGAAATTACCCCAGGAAATAAAAATTACAAAAAAATAACTTCGTAAATTCCTCCAGGAGTTCCTTCAGGACTTCTTCAAGTAAATCCTTCAGGAATTCCTCCAAGTCCCCTAAGATGTTCTTTTAAAATTCCTTCACACTACATGAATTCTTCCAGAAAGTACTCCAGGAATCCCTGCAGGATTTTATACAGAAATTTGTTCAAGAAATTCTTAGACAAATTCCTGGTAGAGTTCTTGTAGGAATTCTTGAATAAATTTTTAGAAAGAATTTTTCAAGGAATTCCTGGAGAAAATCTGGGTGGAATTCTTGAAACAAGTCTTAAAGGTATTCCTGAAGTAATTCATGGGAGGGAATTCTGGCAGGAATTCTGGATTGTTGGAGGAATTACTGGAGGAGTTCTTGGATGATTTCTTGATGGAATCCCTGAGGAATTTCCTTTAGGCAATTGTGGAGGAATTTCACAAAGATTTCCTGAAAGAATTCGTGAAGGTATTTATTGAAAAATCCCTAGAGGTATTCCTAGAGTAATTTATAGAGGAATCCCTGCCCAAATTCCTGGAGGGATTCTTGGAGGAATTTCCGACAGAAGCATTGGAGTAGGTTTTGGAGAAATTCTTAACGGAGTTACACGCAAAAAAATCCGTTCCGATATACGTGCACTCCCAATCACGGCAACGGGAACAAACGGGAACTATGCATAGCAACGATAACAACAATACGAAATGTACACCGTGAACTAGATTTCACGTTCTCTAGAACGCCCGTATTGACAGCTGGAACTAGTTCCAGTTTACGGTGTATATTTGCTTGTTCTCATATTTGCGTTTGTTTGTTCACGATTATCAAAACGGTTTTTTGAGCGTGTACTGTCAGAATTCCTGAGAGAATTTCTGAAGGAATTTTCGGGACGGATTCTTGGAGAAATTCTTAGCAGAAGTTTTTTTAAGGAATAACTGAAAAAAATCTTGGAAAAAATCCTGAAGGAAATTTTGGAGAAATTTCTGGAGAAGTCTCGGAGCAGTTCCTCGGAGGAATGCCTGGAGTTGTCCCAGGAGTATTTTCTTGAGGAATTCCTGAAGGTTTCCTGAAGAATCTTTGAGGTATTCATGAAAAAATTGGTGGTAGATTTTTTGGATGAATTATCGAAGGAATTTCTTGGAAAAAATCCTTGGAGGAATTTCTGGAGAAATTCCTGAAGGGATTCTTGGCAGAAGTCATAGAAGGATCCTTGTTTAATTCTTGGTAAAGGTCCTGTAGGGCTTTTTGGAGGAGTTCCTGGAAGGATTCATGAAAGAATTCTAGGAAGATGACTTGGAGGAAATAATTGATGAATTCTTGGAGAAATTTCTTGGAAATTATTGGTGGAATTCCTGGAGGAATTCTTGGGGGGAATTCCTGAAGATATTATAAGAGGAATTCCTGAAGAACTTCCCGGTGGCATTCGAGGAAGAATTGATAAAGGAATTCCTGACTGAGTTCCTGGAGAAATTCCTGAAGGAGTTCCTTGAGTAATTTTGTGAGGAATTTTGCCGAAATTCTTTAAGAACTTCTGGAGGAATTTCTGAGGATATCTCTGAAGGAATCTTCGTACGAATTCTTAGAGTAATCTCAAGAGTATTTTGTTGTGGGATTACTAAAGGTTTCCTAAAGGATCCTGGAGGTATTCATGAAGAAATTTCTGAGGGTACTCTTGAAATTTCCTAAAAAATCCATGGAGGAATTCCTTAAGAATTTCTTGAAGTAATTTCTGTGGAATTCCTTGAAAAACTTCTTCACGAACTCCCGGTGGAATTTCTGGAGAAATACCTGAAAGTAATCTCGGATAAATCTGTGGAGTAATTTTGTAAGAATTTCTGGGCGATTACCTGCGGATTACTGGAGAAATTCTTGATGAATTCCTGGAGAAACTCTTGGAGGAATTCAGTGGCGTAGCAAGGGGGGGGGCGGAGGGTGCGGTCCGCACCGGGCCCCCGAACCTAGGGGGCCTCCAAATCAGGGCAGGTCTAGTGTTATAAACCTTCCTTGATTTGGAGGCCCCCTGAATTCGGGGGCCCAGTTTGAATAAAGTTCTGTGATTAGCGAAAGATTCCTACATATGTATAAGTATAAGTTAAATACTTACCGATCTGCTGATAGGTATGTAGGGGCCTCTTCGTGATTATCAAGAGTTTTTGGAATTGGGAACACAGATGTTCTATTATTAACAATTATAAATGTACACACTTTATTCATGTAGTTTCGTTAGTTTTGTTTATATTAATTTGATGACTACTCTTTGCACCTGCAGGAGCCCCAAAATACAATAAAAAATGTGTTCGAAATCAAAATTGAATTTTACGATATTCAGTACCGATATGGAAGTATAATTCATAAGCATTATGAAAATGTCCCTGATATCCTAACCACAGAACCAAACATAGGTGTTGATTTAGCATAAGTAGCAACTGAAATTCAGGGGCCCCATTTATCAAAATTATGAACTGAACGCATGTTACGTTCTTGAAGGGTTTCTGCGGGAATTCCTTTGGGCAAGAATATATTTTTCGATATATCAGGCAGTTACTCCAAAGACTTCTACAAAAATTCCTCTATGATTTACTTCAGAACTTTTTACAGGGATTGCTTAAGAAAACTTTCTAAGCATTGGTTTATGAATACTTAGAATGATTGCTTCAGGAACTCCTCCTGACATTTCTTCAAGAGTTTCTTCAAACAAATATCAAGAAATCCTTCAGGAATTCCTTTAGGATTTTTTGTAAGAATTTCTTCAAGCAGTCGTTCAGAAATACCATTTCGGAACCGTTCATAAAGTCATTCAAGGGTTATATCATGAAACTCTTCAAGAAATCCTTCAGATGGACCTCAAGGAATTTCTCCAAGAATGATTTTGAAGATTTCTTCAAGAAGGAATCTTGCAGTAGTTCCTCATGGAAAACATATTTGATGATTTTTTGAGATTTTTTAAGCCATACCCGAATGGATCCTTGGGAGATTTTCCAAAGAAATTTGAATGTATTCCCGAAGGAACTTTTTTTTTTATTTCTTTGTATTTGTGAATTTTAACTTAATGCTAATTCTTTACACCCCGAAGGAACTCTTGTAGAAATGTCTGCCGGATTTTTTGTAGAAATTTCTAAAAAAACCCAGATAAATCCACCTAGTGGTGATAATGCCTTTCTCGTCGAACATGTACTCATGATCTTTCCTTGGTTGGGATACGACTGGGATGATTTTGCTTCACAATGTTGGCTTCAGCCTTTTGGGGGAATCGAAAACCATAGGTAATGATTTTTTCCGACGTTTCGGTCCGTATGGGGACTTTTCAAGGGTTCAATCGGTCAAGGTTTCCTAGTCAAGATGGCCTTGATTAACTTAAAAATGTCACACGGAAGTTTTGGTATTTATTGAGTCCGTTCGGTTGGAAACCGTCGTGATGCGGACAATCTCCTACCTATCAGACGGTCTAGAATTCAGTCCCTGTTTTTGGAATCTTCGATTATTGCTTTGTTTAGTTAGTTTCTGTGCATGGGCCATCATTCCGAAGCATGATATTTCCGTCGACGTAATGCGAACTGTTCCTGAATCCTGAGAATACCTTATTTAGAAAAGCAATAATTTTAATAAAATTGAGAAACTTAATAATTGAACATATTCCGATGTTACGTTAAACGTATAGACAGAGCTGAAAAATATCAGAGTTTTCAGTTGACTGCCTGAGCACCTTCACTATCACTGAAGACCGATCATCATCAAGACGATTAGGGTAAAAAATATAATTTGGACATGTATGTAATTTGGACAGGCACGGTGATGTATGTCTTGTTCCGGTGAGCTAATAAAAGTAGATACTTCTCAATATCGATTATTGGATCAAATCAGGTTGCGTTTCACAAGCCGCTGCTGGCTTGATGTTGGTAGTGAGTAGACGTCAAACGAGCAAAAACGATTAATATTTGATTCAACTGTTGAAAACAAGGACGATGGAGAGCAGTCCTGCAAAATATCAGTGTCAGTGCCTGTTTTTCAGCCGAAAATGAATGACTGCGGCGGTCGTTTTCAGTTCCTCGATGTGAGAACTGACAGAGTCCGAGAGCTCCATTCGTGAGCAACCCAACAAGGTCAATTCCCAATCATTCACACACTACTCATGCTGACAGGCCATTCGTCTCAAGCGGTGACTTGTGAGAGTGAGTGCCCTATACAATACCACGGGTAAAAACACTCAAATACAGAAAATTGAATGGAAATTTAGCCCGGTAAGCTCTCGCTTTCAGCACGCTGCATGTGAGTGTGAGTACCTATTTCATTTCGCTCCCGTGATGCTGATCGGAAAGCAACATTGACAGGAAAAACAAAACGAAGAAAATGAAAAAAAGCAAAATATCGCTATCATAAAGGCCTGTCGAAAAATTGCAGCACTGCTACTCACTCTCCAATGGAGAGTGAGTAGAGTAAGACGTCTGTATGTATGTGGCCTTAGTTCAGTCAAGATTTTGTTCTCTTACACATATTTATCGCTTGCATTGACTTTGTTCATTTTTGTAGTTCCTGCGAAGCACCCTAGGAAGCACCCAATGCAATCGTTCCTCATGGTTTAAAAAAGACCGCGGTTTGATGTGTCGCATGCTTCCGGCTGGACACCCTAGATCGGTCCCGGAACACTATCGGTAGCCTTTATAAAGATCTTCGTTGTGGTCTGAGCCTATTTTCTGGCTAATCGTCCATCACGTTATTCAAAAAGTCGCTGTTTAATGTGCCGCAGGCATGGGTTTTGATCTCTACTACATTTGACCACTTCCAGCGGGACACCCGGAACCGGTTCCGGAACTCTATCGGTTGTTCCAAATATGATCTGAAACTATTTTCTTTTATTAACCGTTTATCAGGTTGCCTGAAGAGCTTGCGATTTGATGCGTCGCATGTAAGGTTTTGGTTAACTTTTGTACTTGGCTACTTCCGGCGTGACATCTGGAACCGGTTCTGCAACACTACCGGTTCCGATATGGTCTGAGAATGTTTTCCTGCCTACTGTTAATCAGGCTATCAAAAAAGCCGCTGTTTGATGTATCGCATGCATGGGTTTGGTTTACTTTCATATTTGGCCACTTTCGGCGGAACACCCAGAACCGGTTCCGGCATACTACCGGTTCAGATATTGTCTGAGAATGTTTTCCTGCCTAATTTTTATCAGGTTATCGAAAAATCCGCTGTTTGATGTGTCGCATGTGTGGGTTTGGTTCACTTTCATATTTGGCCACTTCTCGCGGGTCACCAGGAACCGGTTCCGGAACACTACCGATTCATATATGGTCCGAGAATATTTTCCTACCTACTGTTCATCAGGCTATCGAAAAAGCCGCTGTTTGATGTATCGCATGCATGGGTTTGGTTTACTTTCATATTTGGCCACTTTCGGCGGAACACCCAGAACCGGTTCCGGCATACTACCGGTTCAGATATTGTCTGAGAATGTTTTCCTGCCTAATTTTTATCAGGTTATCGAAAAATCCACTGTTTGATGTGTCGCATGTATGGGTTTGGTTCACTTTCATATTTGGCCACTTCCCGCGGGTCACCAGGAACCGGTTCCGGAACACTACCGATTCATATATGGTCCGAGAATATTTTCCTACCTACTGTTCATCAGGCTATCGAAAAAGCCGCTGTTTGATGTATCGCATGCATGGGTTTGGTTCACTTTCATTTTTAGCCACTTCCGGCGGAACACCCAGAACCGGTTCCAGAATACTACCGGTTCAAATATGGTCTGAGAATGTTTTCCTGCCTAATTTTTATCAGGTTATCGAAAAATCCGCTGTTTGATGTGTCGCATGTATGGGTTTGGTTCACTTTCATATTTGGCCACTTCCCGCGGGTCACCAGGAACCGGTTCCGGAACACTACCGATTCATATATGGTCCGAGAATATTTTCCTACCTACTGTTCATCAGGCTATCGAAAAAGCCGCTGTTTGATGTATCGCATGCATGGGTTTGGTTCACTTTCATTTTTAGCCACTTCCGGCGGAACACCCAGAACCGGTTCCAGAATACTACCGGTTCAAATATGGTCTGAGAATGTTTTCCTGCCTAATTTTTATCAGGTTATCGAAAAATCCGCTGTTTGATGTGTCGCATGTATGGGTTTGGTTCACTTTCATATTTGGCCACTTCCGGCGGGTCACCAGGAACCGGTTCCGGAACACTACCGATTCATATATGGTCCGAGAATATTTTCCTACCTACTGTTCATCAGGCTATCGAAAAAGCCGCTGTTTGATGTATCGCATGCATGGGTTTGGTTCACTTTCATTTTTAGCCACTTCCGGCGGAACACCCAGAACCGGTTCCAGAATACTACCGGTTCAAATATGGTCTGAGAATGTTTTCCTGCCTACTGTTTATCAGCTTATCGAAAAATCCGCTGTTTGATGTGTCGCATGTATGGGTTTGGTTCACTTTCATATTTGGCCACTTCCGGCGGGTCACCCGGAACCGGTTCCGGAACACTACCGGTTCAGATATGGTCCGAGACTATTTTCCTGTTTACCGTCCATCATGTTTTCGAAAGTGCCGCGGTTTGATGCGTCGCATGAATGGGTTTGTATCGTTTTCATATCTGGCCCCTTCCTGGGGTACCGATCCGGAACACCTAAATGGCCATAACTCCGGAACGGCTGGACCGATTCGAACCATTTTCAATAGGAAACAATGGGGCCAGATTCCGCGTCGAATGAACCGTTGGTCATTAAAATCGGTTGAGGTTTACTGCCAAAAAGTGATGTGAGTTTTTTTTGTACACACACATACACACACACATACATACACACACACACACACATACATACACACACACAGACATCACCTCAATTCGTCGAGCTGAGTTGATTGGTATATGTGACTCGACCCTCCGGGCCTTCTATCAAAAAGTCATTTTTGGAGTGAACATATAGCCTTTCCAGTACACTTAGTGTACGAGAAAGGCAAAAATCTTTAAGAATCGCCTAGATGATTTCTAAGATGTATTAGGAAAGAATCATTGGGTTGATTTTGGAGGTATATTTGATGATGTTCTGGAAGGATTACTACAGTACTATGAAGTAGTACTACAAGTACTAGGAGTACTATGAGTAAAGGATTCCTGAAAAAAATCTGTAAGCAATTTTTGGAAGAACTAATTATGAAATGCCTAGATAATTTCTTAAGAAATCAATGACGGAAACCCCAAAGAGTTCCAAATTCTTTGGTGCAAATAAAAAAAAAAACAATCTTCAAAAGAATTTCCGCAGGAGGCCTTGGGTGAATTTATGTAAGACCCCCTGAGGAAATTTGTGTAGGAATTCTTTAGGGATGAATGTGTCCATCCTTGTAGGATTATCTGAAGAAAAACTTCGAGAAATCCATGAACGAATCTTTATACGTAACTTGAAAAACAAAATCCTTGTTGAAAAGATTAAATTTTTACTGGAATTTCTTAAAAGATTCTTGAACGAATTGTGAAAAAGGACTCAAAAACATTGCCTAAGGAATCTTTGAATGATTTTCTACAGAAATTATTAGAGGAATTTATGAGGAAATCCCTGCAGGTATGATTACTAAAGAAATGCTTGAACAAATTCTTAAGAAATCCTTGAAAGGACTTCCAAGAAAAATCGTATGAGGCAGTGCAAAAAGAACCCTTGAAGAAGTTTCTTAAAAAATCTTGAAGGAACTCCAAAGTATGTGCGAATCGTTCGTGGATATCTTTAAGAAACTCTTTATAGAGTTCTTGGGATTACATAATACTGAAGAAAATACTTCAAAGAATTGAAGAAGAAGTTTCCTAAGAAATCGCTGTTGCAACTTTCGCAGAAAATCTTCGAAGAATTTGTAAAGAAGTCCTTGAAGTATTTCCCAGATGAATCGTAAAAGATATCCAAGAAAGAGTTCTTGGAGCTCCGCACTTGAGAAAAAAATATTGATGAAATCGTTAGAAACATTTCGTTACAAGTTTCGTGAAAGAAATCCGGACGAAACTGGTGTAATCGCTAAAGAAACCGTTAAAGGTATCAATAGAAAAAAAGCTGATAAAAACCTTGGAAGAATTCCTAAAGGATTTATTGAGGAATTGCAGTAGAATCTCTTGGAGCAAATCCTGTGAGAATGTTTACATCATTTATTACAATTTTTGAAGTATTTCTTCGGATTTTTTTATCTTTTTCAGTAATTAATTCGGAAACCCGTTACAGATTCGTTAAGGAATATCTTTAAACATTAATTTGAGAATCCATTCGGCTATTGCTCTGAAAATTTCCATTGACGATATATTTGATTAATTGTTAGGCATTTCTTTTGGAAACTTCTTCAACCAATTCTCAGAAATGCTACAAAAATGGCTTCTGATTTTTATTTCTACGAACTTCTTTAGATTTCTATTTCTACGAAAATTCTGTTGGGAATTCCGTCTGCAACTTTTCACTGACTTTTTTTTGATAATTCGTTTGAAAAAACCTCTGGTAATAACTTTCGGAATAACTTTAACATTTTTCTGGAAACTTCTATGCTAATCCCTACGGGAATTGATTGGGTAATTAATTTGGCATTTTTTTTTTGGTAATTTATTCGGCGAGTTTTCTGTGAGTTAACTGAAAAAAACTTTCAAAAATCTTTTGGCGGTTTTTTTTTGGTAAATTCTTGGGAAATGCTTTGATTGGATTTGATTCGAAAGTTCCTATAAGAGTATTCTTGGAATTTTCTCTGCAAATGTTTCGGCATAACTCTTTTGGAATTTCTCGGCAATAATATTCAAAGTTGAATTAGGTTATTATTTTTGAAAATATTTTTGACAGAACTTTTTGAAATTCTTTGGGTTTGGAAATTTATCACGGGATGCAGCAATTTCTCTAAAAGTTCTACCAGCAGTCCCTTTGCTCATATACCTGACAATTACTATTGTAATTCTTTCAGTAGCACAGCGTAACAAAAATTAACTTTTGGACTGTCTCAAGAGCAAACTAATGTGTCTCTGACAGATTTTGGGCCGCGGTTATGTTAGGTACGATACAAACCACCCTCCAAAAATTGCATGCAAGTTTACATATTAATATAAAATGCTTAAATCTTTCAAATTTAATTTAATAAAACGAAATATTTTGCGTGAGTCGTAAATTTAGATGTCAATTGACCATTTTACCTTTTAATTGCTTAAAAAAAATATTTCCATGTTTAACGGCTTGCAGTCAAAAAAGCCCATATTTTGCCCTATAAATTGAAGAATAGCTCAAAATTGTGGCGTCCTGAAACAAATCTGAGCCCGGATTCGGATTCAGCGGCCCAAAACCTGTCAGAGACACATACAGGTACTTTGAAAATTAATTAGTCGATTCGTTTGTAAATTTAAGTGGCAACTTTTAAAAGCTTCTTTGGTAATTCCTCTGTAAATTTCTTCTGATAATTCTTTATTAAATTTCGTCTATTATTACTTTTGATGTTTTATGAGATACATCTTTGCAAATAAAAAATAAATCCACGAATTTACAACGGAACGACCGAGAAAAATCTCAAGAGAATTACCAAAAGAATTTACAAAAAATTAAGATGATTACCAGAAGAGATCACAAACAATTTCCTAAAAATGTATGAAGAAATTTCTATAGAATTTCTAGGAGGAATTTCTGTGAGAATTGAAAGAATTCTTTTGTTTTTTTTTTGAGTTTCTAAAGTATTCATTGGAGGAATTTCTAAAAAAAATCTAGCAAAAACACTCAATGCATCCCCTGGAGGAATTCCTATGGAAATTCTTGGAGGAATTTGTGTAAGAATCTCCGGAAAACCCTTGCAGTAGTAATTAAATAAATACATGAAGAAATCCTTGCATAAAAAGACCCCAAAAGATTTCTTGTACAAAATTATTTGTAAAATACCTGGAAAAATCTGTATAGAAATGAATGAATGAAATCAATTGAAGAAACTCTAAGACAATACTTGAATAAAATCTGAACGAATTTTCGGGCAAATCGCAAGAGAATTACTAAAGAAATCTCTGGAAAAAATCCTGAAGGAATTTTGGGAGCAATTTCTAAAGGCTGCCTTAAAGGAAATCCTTTAGAATTTTGAATAACCTTAGAACATTTCCTAAATCCTTGGAGATACTTCTGGAGAAGTTATTTCTTTTGATAAGATAGGCCCTGCGAGCCAGCCGTAAAAAAGACTAGCACCGGAAAATCAACAAGAGAAGAATGCGAACCGATACCAATGGCGACGACCACAGCGACGAAAAGGGACTTGCGATTGGAAGCTCGGTACGTGGAACTGCAGATCTCTCAACTTCATCGGGAGCACCCGCATACTCGCCGATATACTGAAGGACCGCGGGTTCGGAATTGTAGCGCTGCAGGAGGTGTGTTGGACAGGATCTATGGTGCGAACGTTTAGAGGTAATCATACCATCTACCAGAGTTGCGGCAACACACGTGAGCTGGGAACAGCTTTTATAGTGATGGGCGACATGCAGAGGCGCGTGATCGGTTGGTGGCCGATCGACGAAAGAATGTGCAGGCTGAGGATCAAGGGCCGATTCTTCAACATTAGCATAATAAACGTGCACGGCCCTCACTCCGGAAGCACTGATGATGACAAAGACGCATTTTACACGCAGCTCGAACGCGAGTACGACCGCTGCCCAAACCACGACGTCAAGATCATCATAGGGGATCTAAACGCTCAGGTAGGCCAGGAGGAGGAATTCAGACCGACGATTGGAAAGTTCAACGCCCACCAGCTGACGAACGAAAATGGCCTACGCCTCATCGATTTCGCCACCTCCAAGAACATGGCCATTCGTAGCACCTTCTTCCAGCACAGCCTCCCGTATCGTTACACCTGGAGATCACCACAACAAGCGGAATCGCAAATCGACCACGTTCTGATTGATGGACGGCACTTCTCCGACATTATCGACGTCAGGACCTATCGTGGCGCTAATATCGACTCCGATCACTACCTGGTGATGGTTAAACTGCGCCCAAAACTCTCCGTTATTAACAATGTACATTACCGGCGGCCGCCCCGGTACGATCTAGAGCGACTGAAGCAACCGGATGTCGCCACCGCATACGCGCAGAATCTCGAGGCAGCGTTGCCGGACGAGGGTGTGCTCGATGTGGCCCCTCTAGAGGACTGCTGGAGTACAGTGAAAGCAGCCATCAACAACGCAGCCGAGAGCACTATCGGGTACGTAGAACGGAGTCGACGAAACGATTGGTTCGACGAGGAGTGCAGAGCGGTTCTGGAGGAGAAGGATGCAGCGCGGGCGGTAATGCTGCAGCATGGAACCCGACAGAATGTGGAGCGATACAGACAGAAGCGGAAGCAGCAGACCCGTCTCTTCCAGGAGAAAAAGCGCCGCCTGGAAGAAGCGGAATGCGAGGAAATGGAACTGCTGTGCTGTTCACAGGAAACACGCAAGTTCTACCAGAAGCTCAACGCATCCCGCAAAGGCTACGTGCCGCAAGCCGAAATATGTAGGGATAAGGAAGGGAGCCTCCTGACGGACAAACGTGAGGTGATCGAAAGGTGGAAGCAGCACTTCGACGAGCACCTGAATGGCGAAGAGAATGTAGGCACGGAGGACCAAGGCAGCGGAGGAAATGACTATGTTGGTGCAGCAGAGGACGGGAACGAACCAACTCCCACGCTGAGGGAAGTTAAGGAGGCCATCCACCAGCTCAAAAACAACAAAGCGGCTGGTAAGGACGGCATCGCAGCAGAACTCATCAAGATGGGCCCGGAAAAGTTGGCCACCTGTCTGCACCAGTTAGTAGTCAAGATCTGGGAAACTGAACAGCTACCGGAGGAGTGGAAGGAAGGGATAATCTGTCCCATCCACAAGAAAGGCGACAAGTTAATGTGTGAGAACTTTCGAGCAATCACCGTTTTGAATGCCGCCTACAAAGTGCTATCCCAGATCATCTTCCGTCGTCTTTCACCTAAAGTAAATGAGTTCGTGGGAAGTTACCAAGCCGGTTTCATCGGCGGCCGGTCGACAACGGACCAGATCTTCACCGTACGGCAAATCCTCCAGAAATGCCGTGAATACCAGGTCCCAACGCATCACCTGTTCATCGACTTCAAAGCGGCATACGACAGTATCGACCGCACAGAGCTATGGAAAATTATGGACGAGAACAGCTTTCCCGGGAAGCTGACTAGACTGATAAGAGCAACGATGGACGGTGTGCAGAACAGCGTAGGGATTTCGGGTGAACTATCCAGTTCATTTGAATCTCAACGGGGACTGCGACAAGGTGATGGACTTTCCTGCCTACTATTCAACATCGCCCTGGAAGGTGTTATGCGACGAGCCGGGCTCAACAGACGGGGTACCATCTTCACGAAATCCGGCCAATTTGTCTGTTTTGCGGATGACATGGATATTATTGCCAGAACATTTGGAACGGTGGCAGAACAGTACACCCGCCTGAAACGTGAAGCAGCAAAGGTCGGACTGGTGGTGAATGCGGCTAAGACAAAGTACATGCTGGTAGGTGGGACTGAGCGAGACAGGACAAGCCTTGGCAGCAATGTTACGATAGACGGGGATACTTTCGAGGTGGTAGAAGAATTCGTCTACCTCGGTTCCTTGCTAACGGCTGACAATAACGTGAGCCGTGAAATACGAAGGCGCATCATCAGTGGAAGTCGTGCCTATTATGAGCTCCAGAAGAAACTGCGGTCAAAAAAGATTCACCCCCGCACCAAATGTACCATGTACAAGACGCTAATAAGACCGGTGGTTCTCTACGGACACGAGACATGGACGATGCTCGAGGAGGACCTGCAAGCACTCGGAGTTTTCGAGCGACGGGTGCTAAGGACGATCTTCGGCGGTGTGCAGGAGAATGGTGTGTGGCGGAGAAGGATGAACCACGAGCTCGCTGCACTTTACGGCGAACACAGTATCCAGAAAGTGGCCAAAGCAGGAAGGATACGGTGGGCAGGGCATGTTGCAAGAATGCCGGACAACAACCCTGCAAAGTTGGTGTTTGCTAACCATCCGGTTGGTACAAGAAGGCGTGGAGCGCAGAGAGCACGATGGGCGGACCAGGTGGAGCGTGATCTGGCGAGTGTTGGGCGTGACCGAGGATGGAGAGCTGCAGCTGCAAATCGAGTATTATGGCGGCAAATTGTTGATTCAGTATTATCATGAATTTGATGTGAACTAAATAAATGAAATGAAATGAAGATAGGATATCTGTTTCTTAACTATTTAGCCATTTACGCTGCCATTTTTATCCCACTCAAAACAATGGAATGAAGCGTTTTTGTTCTGTTTCTTATTTTTGTATATTTGTTATGTGTGATGTGTGATTCGATCCCAGGTCCTCGGCGTGATAGTCAACTGTTCTAACCATCACACCAGGTCCGCTCCACATAACGTAATAATTCTGGAGGAATCAATCATAAATTCTGGAGAAATATAATTTTTTTTGAAGAGTGCCCAGAGGAATACTAGCAGAAATTCCTGAAGGAGCCCTTGAGAAAACTCCTAGAAATGATGGATATTGAAAAATTCGTTAGAGGAAATCCAGAAGGATTTTTCGAAAGAATTCCTATAAAACTCCTACAGAAGTCCATCTAAAAATTTAATTTAATTAATTTAGTTTAATTAATTCAATTTCTTCAGTAGGAATCCTTGGAGATTTTGTTTAATTAATTGAGAAATCCTATGATGAATCTCTTAGTAAAACCTTAGAGAAACTTCTTGAAGAATCCTTGAAGATTTTTTTTTTGAAAAGGGAATTTTTGGTGGGATTTCTGAAGTAATCTTAGGAAGTAATTCTTAAGAAATCTTTAATAGGACACTAAGATAAGTGATGAATGCTTGAGGAAATTCCAAGTTTAATTATTCGAGAAATATCTAAAAGAGTTATTTGAGGGAAGAATTGAGAAATACTTGAAGAATCTATGGAAAATCACCAAAGGAATATTAAGGGGATTCTCTGAAAGAAACGGAAGAATGTTTAAAGAAACCCTAAAAGGGCTTCTCTTCCTCTGAGGGAATCCCGATGTAATTTCTTGGAAGAACATCTGGTTCTAAATGAATCATTGTTGATTTTTGTAGTATTTTTTTCTGGAATTTTGAAAGAATTCTTTAGATGATCTTCTAGATGAATCCTCAGAACATTCTTGAACTAATATTTCGAGAAATACTCGATGAAGCCTTTGCAAGAATCTTTTGAATTACTCTGTAGTATTTTGAAAACATTCCTGCATGTCTGAGGTGAACCAGCCAAGGGACTGAAAGCCTCATTAATAAGGCTAATTATAATAATATCATTCCTGAAGGAGTGCTTTTAAAGGAGTACTGAATGATATCCTTGCATTTACAACTTAAAAGTTTCTTGAATACAAATTATTCTTCAAGAAAAATTTCTTAAAGAAAAAAGTAAAACAATCTTTGAAAGCGTTTATAAATGATTATTTGGTGCAATTTCTAAATACATTGTTAAAACATTTTCAGCATAATTCTTATAAAAAAATCTCGCGCTCCCGAAAAAAATCATAAAGGAAAACAGAAAATAAGAAAAGATGGATAATTTTTAACCCTCCTTTGGCCATCACTGCCAGCATCACTAGAATACTGAGTACAAAAAGCGAGATTTTTTCAAAGTTTTGTACAAAATATAACAGTGAGATTATTCGACAGTTAAATGTATAGATTTATCATTGTAAAATATGTACATACTATGTAGATTTTAATGGGGGCCTAGCAACTTGCTTCCGCACCGGGCCCCCAAATTACTAGCTACGCCACTGGGAGGAATTCCTGGAGTAATGTTTGGAGAACTTTTTGGTTGAAGTCTATGAGGAATTCCTGGAGAAATTGTTGAAAGAATGCCTATAGGGATTCTTTGAGGAATTCTTGGCAGAATTTTTAGAGTGATATCTGGAGAAATTCTTGAAGAAATTTCTGGTGGAAGTTTTGATTCCTTGAGGGAATCTTGTAGGAATTCCTGGTAGAATACTTGGAGGAACTCCTGGTAGAATTTTTGAGGAGTTTCTCTAATCTATTCTAATCTAATCTAACGCATACGCAGCCAGTACAAGAAAGCATCCTGGAAAATAATCGGGTTAGATTACGCCCAATTATTTTTCTTGTCAATATTGATGCTTGCAGCATATCAAAGACATGACACAAGCGTCAAAGCGGCCAGGCCTACTGCGTAGCGTTTACCGCAGAGATGATTCTTTGAAATTCTTCGACTATAATAAACTTTCGTTAAACATCGAATCACTTCTCGAATCTACAGGGGAGGAAGGATGCGTGGACATACCGTACCAAACGCTCCGAGATATTTGCAATTATATGGTTCAATATATACAATATACAATATAGAAATATGAAGCATGAAACGTCCTCACCAAGTTTGTCGTTTTATATCCATTTGACGATCGTCTTTTCTGAGCCAGGTTCCTCTTGATGTGGGATGCTGCTGATAACTGCTTGAAAAATTGCATGCCACAAAAACGATCAACACCCGCGCACATAGTTGTTGTACGAATGTTCTCAATGTTTTCTGGAAAGCACAAGACTACAAGTCAACGCACTAACACACTGTTCTGATTTAAAATTTTAACACCAAGAATATAAAGCTTAACAGGATTGGCAAAAGCAAACGATACGGCATGCAAAGTGGGTGTCCGCTTGTTCGCGACGTGTAACCAAATCAGTCACTAGCGGAATAACGATATCAAGTGATTGTGGCTGGAAGAATTTTTGAGGAGTTTCTGAAAAAAAATCCTGGAAGCATTCTTCCAAGAATACTTGGAGAAATACCTGGAAAGATTATTTGAGGAATTCTTGGCGAAAGTCTTGGAAGAATTCCTGAAGATTTTTTTTGGAGAAGCTACACCGATAAAGTAAAGAGATTCAGTAGAGCTTGTGGAGCTTGAAGGTTTTAATTCTAGAAAAATTCGGATGACCTAGATCACCAAGTGAATGGTGCTAAGTTATCAGAATTGCACTCCGAGGCTCTAAGAGTAGCGAAGATTATAGTCGGCAAACATTCGCTACAATAAAAATATCATAAGATTTACAGATATTGCGACCCATACTTCAAAATATATTGGGTCTATTTGAATACCAGTGGACACCCAAATAGCAACACATAGAGATACTCGCAATATTACGAGGTGTTACAGACACAATCGTGGAAGAATTATTACGACAGAGTGATCAGAAACAAGAGTAGAGCCTGTAGATCTTGAAGGTTCTAATTCCAAATACTTTGTTAAGTCTGCAATACCCTATGAATGTACCAAAAGCATTACAGTTGTACACTGAGGCTCCATCATCAGTATAGACTACATCCCACGAATATTTTTTACAATTAAAGCATGATACAGTATGTAGATATCGTAACCCAAACTTCAAATTGCTTTGGAGGCCATTTGTATTTCACGGAATGTCCAACTACCACAATATCAAGTTGCTCGTAGCATTGCCAAGTCTAATGGACATCAACGTGACTAATTTTCATGAACAGAGTGAACACAAATGATAGTAGATGTTGTAGATCTTAAGAAAATAAATTCCAGAGTAGTTTGGATGACCCAGATCACCTAATTAATGTACCATGGATATTCTAGGAGTGCTTTGAGGCTTTCTGAGCACCGTAAACTATGTTCAGGATTTGTGACACAAACTTCGGAGTACTTTGGAGGCCTTAAAATAGTTCTGGGATAAAAACTTCAACAGACTATGATGGGTAGTAATACATTGCATGTCAAGGATCATGGAAATCTATTGATGATTAGAAAAAAGATGAAAATTTAGTAAAAACATGTAGAATTTATAAAAAAAAAAATACAAAAAACACGTATTTTGGGCTACTGGTAAAAGGGGGGAGATACCATGCATTTCTGAGCACAAATATTCCCCTTGACTATAAAAAAAATCCAGTGTAAAATATTTAAAAACAAAGAAGATATTGCATTTCTGCCAAAAGTAGATCGTCCTGGGTGTTTACGGGTTTATTGAAGGGCTATCTTCGCCTGCCATTGCTTGAATGTGTACATTGTGTGGCTGATACACTATGCCCCAGGGAGTCGAGAAAATTTTCCCGACTGGAACGGAAAGCGAAGCCGCCGTCTCCGGATTGGCAATTCATAGCCTTAACCACTAGCCTAACTGGAGACCCCTGTTCCTTGTCCTTTAGCCTTTAACTTTGAACTTTGTCCCTTGGTTTTGACCAAAAAGACTTAGGATCTAGGGTTCGACCTCTGGCTTTGGCTTTTAACTTTGATATTTGTCCTTTGACCTTTGGTCCTTGGCTTTGGCATTGCCATTTGGCTGTTGTTTTTAGCTATGATTTTGAACTGTGGTTTTGAAGTTTGACGTAATATTAGCTAAATCCAAAGCCAAAAAGTTTGTGCCGAATACCTTTGACCTTTGGCCTTTGGCCTTTGGCCCTAGGTTTTTAGCATTTGATCTCTTGCTTTGGACATTTGCTTTGAACTTTGATTTGGACTCACCATCTAAGCGCAAAAAGCCGTTACATTAACGTTTCACTTTATCCTCCATCAACGGTACAGCTGATCGTCTCCATGTCACTAACAAATACGCTCGCGATAAACGCGTTGATACGATAGGAACTCCTACCACGAATTGTGCAACAAACAGTCAAGGTTTTCTTTTTGTTTCGATGCGTTTTACCCTAGTAGGATTATAGGGTCAATATGACCCAGACAGGCACGCTGAACGTACACTGCATCATCGTGGTGCTCCTTAGAAGGGATAACGGAGAAGAGACAATTACTGATGATGAATATTGTTCAAACACTGGACCCAACGGTGACCCGGAAGCGATTATAGGAGAGAGAAAAGGGAGGTTGCTTCAAGGGATCTCATGGGGTCTCAGGAGCATTCCTGGGGTCTCATGGCGTTTCAGTGGATTCCTGGCATTAAGGGGATTCCTGGGGGCCCCAAGAGGTGCTGTGAGGGGTCTCAGAAGGTCTTAGGGACGTTTTATGAGACTCAGACACGTATCTGGAGATCTCAGGGGCATCCCATAGGGTCTCAGGGGCGTTGAAAGGGGTTCCAGAAGATTTCAGGAGGGTACCAAAAAATCGATTAATCGGAATAAAAACATCGATGTTGCGAACATCGATGCAAAATTGAGTTCTCACTGGGTGTCAGAGGGTCTCAGGGGTGTTCCAGGAGTGCTTCAAGGAGTCCAGGTGCGTTTTAGGAGGTTTTATGAGTTACCATGAGGTCTCAGGGGCACTTCAGGGGATTTTTCAGGAATCCCGGGAGAATTTAGGGGGCTTCACGGGGCCTCGTGGTTGCTTGATGGAGCTACAAAGACGTTCCAGGGGGTCTCAGAGGAATTTCAGGGTGTTCAAAAGAATGCCAGGGGGACACCCGAAGGTTTAAGGGGCGTCTTATGGAATTTTGGGGGTTACCAGGAGGTCTCCGGAGCATTTTAGGGAGTCCTCTGGAGTTTCACGAGAGTTCCAATGGCGTTCCAATGGGGGTCTCAAAAAGTCTCAGGAGCGCTTCATGGTGTTTCGAGAATGTTCCAGGGGATCTAAGAGGCATTCCGAAGGATTCCCAAGGGTTTTATTGACGTTTTTAGGGTTCCCAGAGGGTCTCAGGGGATATCAGAGGGAGGGGGTCTCAGGGGCGTTCCATGTGGGTCTTATGGTTGTGTCTCAGGTTTGTGTCTCAAGGGCGTTTCAAAAGATTCAGAGGGTTGCTGGGGTCCCATCTCTCAATTTGTCAATTAGCAACGTTATGTGCCTTCTAACCACAAGTTTTTCTATATGTAGTCCCCAGAGGGTCTTAGATTTCAGGGAGTTGTAGGGGATCTTAGGGGTGCTTTACGGAGCCTCAGAAGCGTTCCAAGAGGTCTCAGGGGTACTTCAGGGGATCCCAGGATGGTCCATGTAGATGTATGGAGGTCTTAGGAGCGTTTCAGGCAGTCACACGGGGTTTTAGAGGAGCTTAATGGAGCCTCTGGGGCGCTTTATACTAGTAAGACGCTCCTAAAATCTTCGAAAACCTGTTTGAAACACCCCCGATTCCCATTCAACTCCTGAAATATTTTCATAAATATCTTTGAAAACCCTTAAAGCGCCTCTGAAACCTTCGTAATCTCATTGAACCGCCCTTGAAATTCTCCGAAATCAATAGAAATAGCCTTGATGCCTCTTAAAACGCCTTTGAAAGATTCCAGAAATCTTCTGGAACGTACCTGAAAACCCTTTGAAGCTCCTTAAATGTTTCGGGACGCCCTTATTACGTTCCTGAAATTCTTTTGAATGCCTCTGAATAAGACCCCCTTGTGACGCCTCTGAGACCCTTTAAAAGCTTCTGAGATCTCCCCTGAATAGCCCCTGAAGCCCCTTAAAACTCCCTTGGAACCACCGTGATAGCATTGAAATACCCCTGAAATCTCATTGAAACGCCTGCGAAACTTGTCTGACCCTTAAAAGACTGCTGAAATCCCCTGAAATAACCCCCTGGGACGCCTCTGAAACCCCTTCAAACTCTGTTTTCAGGCTCTCTGGGAACTTCCTGGAGCCCCCTTGACCCCATCTCATATGCGCAGAAGAAAGATCTGTTCTCGCGCTCTGAGTTTTCTCATTAAAGCCCTGACTTTATTTATACACAAAATTCCCTCTGTTTATGCCCTTTTGATTTTCTTTAGCCTCAGCCCATTGCATAAAGAGAGGTTCCAGTGTACTGCCTTGATCGAGGGTTAGTAACAGCTGATTTGGCGTGGTTTATTTCTGTTTTTTTTTTTGGATAGACGGAGTTTGTCATTTTAAGTGAGGGTTACGGAGTGTCGTTAGGCATCAATCATGCTACAATTCTGGCTCTGGCCTTTAGCATTGGTTTTAGCCTTTGGCTATTGCCTTTGATTTTGGCTTTGGCCTTTGACCTTTGGCATTAGCTTTGCTCTTTGGCCTTTGGGCGTTGGCCTTTGAACTTTGGCCTTTGGCTTGGCTTTTGGCCTTTGGCCTTTGGCCTTTGACTTCGGAACTCTTTGGTCTTTGGCCTTCAGCATTTGGCTTTGAACTGCAGTTTTATCGATTAGCTTTGTGCTTTGGTAAAGACATTAGACTTTACTCTTCAGCTTTGGTTTTGGCAATGATATTTGGTTTTGGTCTTTGGCTTTAATCTTTGGCTTTGGCCTTTTTCCTTTAACCCTTGGGCTTTGACCTTTGGCCTTTGACCTTTGACCATTGGCCTTTGATTTTGGCCTTTGGCTGTGGCCTTTGGCTTTGGCCTTTGGCTTTGGCCTTTGGCTTTGGCCTTTGGCTTTGGCCTTTGGCTTTGGCCTTTGGCTTTTTTTTTTTTTCTTCTAAACCATAGGGGGATAAATCTGCTCATCAGACACCCTAACAGGAAGGTTAGGGTAGTGTGGGGTTAAGGCCGTCTTCTACAATGCCGGTAGAAGCCAGGACTACTCTCTCCTCGACCCACTAAAAGACAGTCCTATGGTCGCCAAACTCTACGTCTCTCCGGAACCACCAAGAAGGTATTGCTTCAGAGAGGGGCTAGTGCATATCGCACCCTCAAGGTTAGCTGCCGTAGCCTAGCAGCAACGAACATCGATGACTCGCTCTGGAGAGTCCATCACGATAGCATGCTGGCGCTTAGCCAGTTTCCCGAGTGGTCCTCGCCTTTGGCTTTGGCCTTTTCCTTTGGCCTTTTGCTTTGGCCTTTGGCTTTGGCCTTTGGCTTTGGCCTTTGGCTTTGGCTTTTGGCTTTGGCCTTTGGCTTTGGCCTTTGGCTTTGGCCTTTGGCTGTGGCCTTTGGCTTTGGCCTTTGGCTTTGGCCTTTGGCTTTGGCCTTTGGCTTTGGCCTTTGGCTTTGGCCTTTGGCTTTGGCCTTTGGCTTTGGCCTTTGGCTTTGGCCTTTGGCTTTGGCCTTTGGCTTTGGCCTTTGGCTTTGGCCTTTGGCTTTGGCCTTTGGCTTTGGCCTTTGGCTTTGGCCTTTGGCTTTGGCCTTTGGCTTTGGCCTTTGGCTTTGGCCTTTGGCTTTGGCCTTTGGCTTTGGCCTTTGGCTTTGGCCTTTGGCTTTGGCCTTTGGCTTTGGCCTTTTGCTTTGGCCTTTGGCCTTTGGCTTCTGGCTTTGGCCTTCGAAATTTGGCTTTTGGCCTTTGGCCTTGGCATTTGGCTTTGGCCTTTGGCTTTGGCCTTTGGCTTTGGCCTTTTGCTTTGGCCTTTGGCCTTTGGCTTCTGGCTTTGGCCTTCGAAATTTGGCTTTTGGTCTTTGGCCTTGGCATTTGGCTTTGGCCTTTGGCTTTGGCCTTTGGCTTTGGGCTTTGGTCTTTGCCTTTGGCCTTTGGCTTTGGTCTTTGCCTTTGGCCTTTGACTACGATCTTTG